>NC_088362.1:97324624-97394624 GCF_034508935.2 Berghia stephanieae | reverse complement strand
AACATATAGAACGAGACATGGCGCCTGTTAGGCAATATTACCATTTTTTTCAGACAGCGACAACGCTGATAACGCCAGGAACTCATTCTACATCTGAGTATGGTGACAGAATGCGAGTAAAGAGCCGTTTCCAAGTACTCAACTATGCGCCGAGCGAGGCTCGAACCCAGGACCTTCCGATCCGAAAGCGAGTGTGATACCACTAGACCACATAGCCTCATATTATGTCTCTGAATCCCGTTTATTACTCAACGTCAAAATTATAGGGGCTGCTTGTCAATCTAAGAAATTCCATACAAATCACAGTATGATTGACTAAATAATGGTCTTAGAGTCACGGTCACAGGGAGGGATCGCGTGTCTAGAATATCATCAAACCAATGGGAGCAGGTCATCAATCACATGATTTGTTGCTGTCCGACGATTGGATATTCCTTAACAGTTGCAAACACGCTGCTTTGTTTTCAAAAGTTGTAAACCTACCCACGAGTCATGCTGAGCAAAATGACGAATTTTGTAACGTTGGATATTTCTCAAACTGTGAACACTTTTCACTATGTAGGTTATTTTGAGCACATTTTGCAATGTGACCAATGACCTCGAGCACATGGAAATGTAATATAGATCGTGCCCATTAACTCTCTCCTTACCAGCCATTTTTAGAATTTGCCCCGATCCCTGTCGAAACAAGAACGAATCCAAAAAATAAGTAACAAGTGCACTCTATAGGGAATGAGATTAGCGGAAGAGTAGCGTCCCTTGATTGGACGAGAGACGCATGCGCACAACCAACATGACGTTCTCTCTCTAACAACTTTTCCGCCGGTGACGTCACAGACTATGGGTGACGTCCAATCAAGGGACGCTACTCTTCCGTTAATCTCATTCCCTATACAGAATGTTGTTCAGCAACACAGTGTTCAGTAAGAATAGCTGTAATCAAAGCATTTCTTTACATTTTGCGATGTACAAGAGACATCAGAATGAGAAAATTGTCGGTTTCATCGTAACGAATGTGACGATTTTCCTATGGGTGGTACGGAGAGGGTTATTAAACAGTTCATCACAAGTAGAACGGCTACGCCTTACCGTTTCAATAATGTTGTTTGTCCTCATGGCAATGTGCTGGACCCCAGCACCTCCGTAGTAATCCACATATTCCTGAAATACATGGGGTAATAGGGGAATAAACGAATGAATAAATTAACAAATGGACAATTAAATTAATAGATGAATAAAGGAATAAATAAATGAAAATATAAATGAATATATAAATAGGGAAGTAAATGATTACATAAATGAAAAAAATAATTAACGAATTGATGAATGAATCAAATAAATGACCAAATGAACAAATACATGAATATTAAGTAATATATGAATTATGTGAATTAAATATACAAACATGAATACATGTATATAACTAGAAGATTAAATGAACATATCAATAAATAGATTAATATATATTATATTTATATTTATATATATATATATATATATATATATATATATATATATATATATATATATATATATATATATATATATATATATATATATATATATATATATATATATATATAAAGAAGAATAAATGAATAGACATACATATAAATGAACATATAAATAGATGTATAAATGAATAAATAAACAAATAACTATGACCATTTAAACGTCATATATCATAAAATGTAAAGGGTTATTGAGGCCTTTGAATATCCTGTGCAATTAAACTTAATGATAAATAAATCGGGAATCGATTATTTCTTTATCAATCTTTTCTTTTTTAATCTATCTCCAACAGAAACATGTTTCGTTTCACATGTGATACTGTTCCAAAGATTTACAGTTCTGTTAATTCAAAAATACAACAAAAAAATCCCCTTAGGGAATGAGATTAGCGGAAGAGAAGCGTCCCTTGATTGGACGTCACCTTACAGAGAGAACGTCAAAATGGTTTTGCGCATGCGTCTCTCTCGTCCTCGCTTTCATTCCGCTTTCTCTATCAGAGTTCTTCCGTTACAACAGGGAGCACAGAACAAGAATTCCTCTGCTGTCAGTTTGAGTTTTAACTGAGGTATTTATGTTTTTTGGGGATTTTTGTTTGTTTTTGTTTGTTATTGGCTGAGAAGGTTTTGAGCCAAAAATATTCAGTGAGTGGTATTTTGAAACTGTTATATTCTTTCTTTTGCTCATCTCTATTAAATTCTTTTTTTAAATTGTGAGCCTTTGGTTAAATTCATATTATTTCTTAATGACAAAGTGTACCCAGGTGAGATCAAGGGAGACGTTCCATGAGATTGTTTTCCGAGCTCCCCCCCCCCCCCCCGCTGCACTGCGGCTGACGCCTAAGGTATTCCAGTCTTTCCTTGGAATAGACCCTAAAAGACACATTTCCCCTTGGGGACGAATAAAGGGAATTTGTTTATTTTATCTATTTTTTAAAAAATCCGATACACGGAAGGAAAGAAAGTAACCGTAGAATTACGTACCTGGATCTGAGACTTCCTCTTGCCCGGTGCCGGTTCATTGATGGGCATTTTAATGGTCTCCTCGTAATTGGTCACCACGATAGAGCGCAGGGCGGAATATTCGGTGGATACCTGTTTGTCGTCCACGGACCAGAAACGGTGAAATGTCAGATTCTTTTCGTACCTGGGATAGAGTTGGATAATATTATGTATAGATCTAATATGTTTTTATGAATATTTATCACTACAAATAGGGAATGAGATTAGCGGAAGAGTAGCGTCCCTTGATTGGACGTCACCGCCGGAAAAGTTATTAGAGAGAGAACGTCATGTTGGTTGTACGCATGCGTCTCTCGTCCTCGCTTCCGGTGAAAGCGGCATGAAAGCGAGGACGAGAGAGACGCATGCGCAAAACCATTTTGACGTTCTCTCTGTAAGGTGACGTCCAATTAAGGGACGCTACTCTTCCGCTAATCTCATTTCCTATCTGCCATGCCCTAACAAAACATATTTTTTGTTTCGTTTTGGATGTAATTTTGATCAGAAAACTTTTATTCATAAATCGATAGATTAAAATGATCCCCAATGTGTCACAAAGTCTGAAATATGAGACTTCTTTAAAGTGGTCTCTTCTTGTTGAAGTATGAAGTAAAAGTTTTCTGTCGAAAATGAAGAAAAAGCGTTTTGTTAGTGACCCACATCGTGTCAAAAACTATCAAACCTGGGAATTTATTGAAATATCTATCGATTGAAATGATCGTCAGTTAGAGAGTTATTTTTCTTTCTTTTTTTTTTCTTATTTTTTTTTTTGGCATGATGAGGGTGATTTTGATTGATCGACGACGACGACGACGACGATGATGATGATGATGATGATGATGATGATGATGATGATGATGATGTGAAGATGATGATGATGATGATGATGATGATGATGATGATGGTGAAGATGATGATGATGATGATGATGATGATGATGATGATGATGATGATGATGATGATGATGATGATGATGATGATGATGGTGAGGAAGTGATGATGGTGATGGTGATGAAGATGATGATGGTGATGATGATGATGATGATGATGATGATGATGATGATGATGATGATGATGATGATGATGATGATGATGGTGAGGAAGATGATGATGGTGATGGTGATGAAGATGATGATGGTGATGGTGATGATGATGATGATGATGATGATGATGATGAGGATGACGACGACGACGACGACGACGACGACGACGACGATGATGATGATGATGATGATGACGACGACAACGATGATGATGATGATGATGATGATGATGATGATGATGATGATGATGATGATGATGATGATGATGATGATGATGATGATGATGATGAAGATTCCTTTTAATCAAAACTCACCAATCTACAGCGTTATTCATCTGCAAGTCAGGCTGGTTGCCGACGATGTGATCAATGAACAACAAACCAACCTCAGGCCTACGGGGGACAAAATAAGAAAATTAAGGAAGAATCAATCAATATAATCATTGTGAAATACAGCCTTGGTATCCCTCTAACCTCTTTTTTTAGTACGTACATGCAAGGCTGATTGAAGCTATAGATAGAATGAAGTTGACGTCACTCGGGTCTTTGTTATTGTTTTTTTTTTTTTTGCCATCCACATTTATGAGTAATTCTCACTTAACTGTATTATCCAGACCATAAAAGTTCATGGTTACACAGAGTTTTGTGTGTTGGTCCGTTATACTTCCGGATGGCATTGTTGTGAGATTCTTAGCAAAGCGAATACTATCTATAGACTGTAGCTATATATGTGAAACTAATATGTTGATCAGAAGAAAAAAAAATATCCTGACTTCACTCGGAATCGATCTAAGTCCCTTTGCGTGTGAAGCGAGTGTTCTACCAACTGAGCTATCGGGACCACACCCTGCCCCCTCCCTCCTCCCAAAGTAAGGGGTAAAATTTTTAAAAAATCTTTTTCCAATTTTTACTAGACTCATCAGACCAGGTGTGAATGAGTAACTGGCTTTATGCAGTGAAGGATATCGTAAGTCTGATAGCACAATAAGGGCGCCTGACAGGAGAAATGGACTGTGCGAGGTGTACTTTATTTTTCAGGTCTTATAAATATAAACCAAATTGGTATCGTCTCATCGCTGTAATGGAAATTATACTCTCAAACCAACGCAAATATTCTCCAAAACGGACCCGTAATTGCGTCCGTCTATCAGACCTGCAAAATATATGCACGTCGGTACTGTATAATACGGAAATTTGGGATTGAAAATGCGCATTTAGATATTCATATTTCATATTCATGTAGATTCACACATTCATCCATTCATTCATTCATTCATTCATTCATTCATTCATTTACGCATACAAGAACTGCTGCCAACATGCACAAATGGGAGCTCCAAGAATCACCTACATGCCCAAAGTGCAACAAAGCACCACAAGATGCAAACCACCTCGTACTACTCGTAGATTGCCCAGAGACAAAACTGGAAGGGGGATTTGAAACCATCAACAAATGTGATGATGACTTCCGAACCTGGATTGATACCTTGAACATAGAAGTGTAACCGAACGATACTACTACTACTACTACTATTCATTTACGTACAGCAGTTTGCTAAGCGGGTCCTTGTTGTCCGATTTTCTGTACCCTGGCAGGAAAGGACCTGTGTAGTCAGCACGGTCAATCAGGGTGTGTGTTGTGTCCCCGTAGGTCTGAACCATGGCCATCCTCACAGTGCCGTGGTCATCGGATTCTTCCCAGATGTCTTTCACCACTTTACCTCCCTTGGCACGGACTGTCTGGGGAATTGAAAAGCCAACAACATTACTTTTCTATCTATAGGTGGAACAAAGTTGACGTCACTCAGCTCTTTGTTATTGTTTTTTTTTTTTGCCATCCGCGTTTATGAGTAATGCTCACTGAACTGTATTAACCCGACTATAAACGTTCATGGATACACACAGTTTTGTGTGTTGGTCCGTTTTACTTCCGGATGGCAATGTTATGAGCTTCTTAGCCAAGCGCATACTATCTATAGGGAATGAGATTGGCGGAAGAGTAGCGTCCCTTGATTGGACGTCACCTTACAGAGAGAACGCAAAATGGTTTTGCGCATGCGTCTCTCTCGTCCTCGCTTTCGGCGAAGTGTTTCATGCCGCACAACCAACATGACGTTCTCTCTCTAATAACTTCCAATCAAGGGACGTTACTCTTCCGCTAATCTCATTCCCTATAGATAGTATGCGCTTGACTAAGAAGCTCATAACATTGGTATCCGGAAGTATAACGGACCAACACGCAAAACTATGTGTAACCATGAACTTTTATAGTCTGGATAATACAGTTAAGTGAGAATTACTCATAAACGTGGATGGCAAAAAACAATAACAAAGACCAGAGTGACGTCATCTTCATTCTATCTATAGATGGAACAAACTTGACGTCACTCAGCTCTTTGCTCCTGTTTCGAGCGAGACAGTCATTTTGGTGATAACCTCTCACTAAATTGTATCAATCATGTCAGACTATAAACGTTCAAGGTTACACAAAGTTTTGTGTGTTGGTCCGTTTTATTCGGCTGGCGGGTGTTGTGAGTATTCTACCGAAACGCATAGCATCAATATATATTTTTAAAAAATGATGTACGTTTGAAAAAAATCATTTACTTTTTGTGGATATTAATGTCAAAATAAACAAATTGTTGAGGAAAAAGCCACATTTGTGGATCACTTTTGAATTAACACAGTTAATTTTTTTTTTAAAAAGCCAAATACGCCTCTTGTCCCCGTAGGATGAGCATTTATAATGTGCAATATCCACTTAAAGTGCTCAATGTGCTTTTCAAGGTGTCCCTAGCCAAATGTAACACTTAACATGCACAATAAGATATTAAGCCTGTAAGGCGATATTATATTTTTTTGTTCGACAGAGACAACGCTGTTGAGGGCCGGGTACTCATTTTGCGTCTGAGTACAGTAATAGAATGGGAGTAAAGAGCTTCTCCTCGAGGGCTCAACTATGCGCCGCTCTAAGTGAGACTCAAACCCTGGACCTACGAGTCTGAAGACGATTGTCCAACCACAAGACCACATTGCCTTGCGTGATGCCTCGCCTTCCAGAATTTGGATTAATAAGGAGTTGACATTCAAAATCTGCCACCTGACCAACATGTACCCGATGTGGGCAAGAACCCGAAACAGCAGAGCATCTAGTCGAACGGTGTGTTGTGATTATGGCACCAGGGGGGGGGGGGGGGGGGGGGGGGGGGGGGGGGGGGTTCGCGACCGGACCGGATCGTCATAACATAGTAGTGTGAGAACCATAAGAGGCTGCTGCCAAGTCACATCCAGATACAAAATTAGTCGACACCATGACGTAACTATAGTACTCTAGTCGGCCATGGTCGACACTCTTAAGCAATCTTTTAGTGTTATGTGGCTCTGTGGTCTAGTGGTGGTATGACACTCGCCTTCGGATAGGAAGGTCCTGGGTTCGAGTCCCGCTCTGATGATATTAATGATGGCGATCAATGATGATGATGAAGATGATGATGATGAAGATGTTGATGATGAAGATGATGATGATGATGATGATGATGATGATGATGATGATGATGAAGATGATGATTTTAATGACAAGATGATGATGGTAGTGGTGGTGGTGGTAGTAAAGGTGGCGATGATGTCGATGACTGCATAAAAACCACCTTAATGATTGCATCAAGGTCTTCCACTTCAAAGGCGACATCCTTCACCCCGTCACCGTGCTTGACCAAATGCTGACCCATTTCTGGTGATTGCAAAAACAAAGTGGGAAGAGTCAGAATTAGAGGAGTCCACTATAGCTGAAGACAGAATATAAGATAAGATAAGACAAGATATACTTTATTGATCCTTGTGTGGAAATTATAATTTTGGATCACAACACAATTTGGTAATATATAAAAGAAATATCAAATGTTAATAAATTAAATAAAAATTGCCAAAGTTTATTAAAACTTAGTCTATGTGGATTCGAACTAGGTCAGTTTGCTTGTGGGTCAAGAACTCCATCTACAAGATAATCTTGCAGGCAGAAATTATATGAGTGGGATTAAACTAGTTACCTTCTGGTTTGTTGGGTTCCAGCATACTTTGAAATGCAAAGATGATCTGGTGAAGAAATATCAAAGGGACAACACATTAGGGAGCAGGTACTGGTATATGTAAGATGGGAATGATGAAAAGATCTGGATGAACAGTGTCAGACAAAACACAGATAAAAATGAAAGGGAAAACTCCCCTCTCCCCCATCCCCCACCCTCTCCTCTTCCACCAAAAAAAAAAAAAACTCCCAAAAAACAAAAGCAAAATAGAAATTAGCCCGCATCGCACTGTTTCATGAACAAGTGACGAAGTAGGTAGCCTGGCTGTGTAATTTGTTTTCTTGTTTACTTGTTTGTTGTTGTTTTTTTTAATTTGTGTTTGTTTTGTTTTGTTCTCCTTTCTTTTTTGTTTTTGTTATGTTTTTTTTTCTTTTTTTTTTTTTTGTTTGCTTCCCCCCCCCCCCCTTCAATTTTTTTTTTTTGGAAACACGGAAACTTACCTTGTTCTGTCTGACAACATGAGACACCACCTTGCGACTGCCGGTCTCCAAGCCTTTGTAGAGGAAGGGTTCGAATCCCATCCTGGTACAGTAATAGGATGCGGCCTGGAATGGAATAAAAATAAAAGTAAATTTTGGTAATCAAGTGTTTGTGGGTCCAAAAAAGATCATGTTTTACATATTTTCTGATTTTTTTTCAGAAGTTTTTATCCTGTTATAATTGTAAGATTTGGATTTTTGAGACAATTCAATATGTATTGAAACTTGGGCTTTGAGATTTTGTATAGCGCAACATCCACTAAACGTGCTCAAAGCACTTTACAAAAGGTCACTGTCCAACAGCAACACGTAACATTTAGAACGAGAAATGATGCCTGTTAGGCGATATTACAATTTTTTCCGATAGAGACAACGCTGTTAACGGCCATGTACTCATTTTACACCTGGGTACGATGAAAGAATGTGAGCAAAGAGCCTTTTCCAATCACTCAACTAAGCGCCGAGCGAGGAATGAACCCAGGACTTTGCGATCTGAAAGCGAGTGTTATACCACAAGACCACATACCCCCCCCCCCCTCCATTATGCACGTCATTTTTTTTTATAAAGGAGCACTTTAATGGGCTACAAGCCACAAGCTACGTGCATATATTTGCAAGTCTGATAACCGAACGCAAGAATGGGCTTGATTTTTAACATTGTTGTAATGGAATGGACAATACGTTGCGTTGGTTTGAGTTTGAGTGTCCACGTATTTCCACGACAACAATGAGGCCATAATGACCTGGGATATCAAGACTTGCAAATCATTATCAGTCAGCTACAGGGGTCTCTCTCATGACGAGTGATCAAACTGTATCCGTGTTGGTATGTTAGAGTCTATTTATATATATATGACAACATTGAAGAAAAAAAACCGTAGACTACTCCATGAAATACGTCCCCAACCCAAACAAGGCACATTATGCCGACTGAAGACGTGGACGAAAGCCACAGAAACGAACGTCTTGGCCATATATAATGTGAGTGACAATATATATTTTTATATTAGCTCTAACCATCATTATCGAGCACTTTCGTACCTACGAGTACCCACCAACACTCATATTATTGTCATTCTATTGTAATTTGCAGAATAGAAAATCATAAATCTCTCTCTAGGTGATGAAAATGTGACGACGCTATAAATCGCTTCTGAATATGATGGTCGCATTATTATTATGTGCAAAATGTGTTGTTACGCAACAAAATGTTCTATAAACAATTCTCTGTCCAAATCTATTGTGCCAACTCACCTGTTTGGCATTTCCCACCCAGAAGGTCACGTGGTCAAAGTTGAGGAATTTTCCGGCCTCGGGCTAAAAATGAGAAGAAATATAATGATTGTAAACATCTTTTTTTATCCAAAAATAAAAGGTGGGGAGGGGGGGGGGGTTATGAGAAAAGCGAAAAGAAGGAAGAAGAAGCTCTCTCTCTCTCTCTCTCTCTCTCTCTCTCTCTCTCTCCTCTCTCTCTCTCTCTTCTCTCTCTCTCTCCCTCTCTCTCTCTCTCTCTCTCTCTCTCTCTCTCTCTCTCTCTCTTCTTTTTGTGTTGAATCTACAGTGTGGACTAACCGAAAGTTCATATTTCCCAATTAGGCCAAAAGTACTGATGTTACAAATCGTGTAAAGATCGTTTTATTGACAACACGTGTTTCAAACAAAATGACACAGTTTTAGCCTAATCTTCTGTGTGTTGCTTGCGTGTGTCGTACGTGAGTTCTGTCTACCCGAATACAATGCGGACTAAAGACTGAAAGCATTAAATATTTGCGCATGGCTGATCAACATCTTTAAAATCTTAAAACTGTCGCACTCTAATACAGTACTTTTTTTTCTTTACCGAAGAAAGAAAATGTCTTTTTCAAATGTCGATTGATTAAATGACCTTCAACTTGTCCAAAAGGTATCCAGCTTAACGACTTTCAGAAAACTCCTTAGGAAACTTTCTGACACGTTAAGGTCATTTGATTTATCGATGTCGATATTTGAAATAAGAAGAAGAAAAAATAACGTGTTTTGTCAGAGAGTGCAGAAGTAAAACTGCTGTTGGGTGAAGAGATTGTGTGATGGAGGGAATAGATAATATCGGTTTAACGTAAAAATAACGTTTGGTGGTAACTTGGATTTACCAACACACTCGTGCCCATCTGTCACGTGTGCTGAACGTGTTAAAATTGAGTTGATTGCATGAGCTACTGGAAGTGGCCCTCCATGGTTGTCTGGTCAGGTACCAAAATAATTGTAGCCTGGTAGAATAGACACTTAAATAATCACGACTCTCGGACGGTCGTCATAATGTAAGCAGTGGTAGTGATTAGTAAACATAGCGAACTACACAGGTTTTACTGTCAATGGAAGCGATCTATAGATAGTATGCAGATGACGTCACTCATGCCTTTGTTATTGTTTTTGCCATCCGCGTTTGTGAGTTGTTCTCACTAAGCTGTATTAACCAGACTATAAAAGTTCATGGTTACATGTGTGTGTGTGTGTGTGTGTGTGTGTGTGTGTTGGTCCGTTATACTTCCGGATGGCAATGTTGTGAACTCCTTGGCCAAGCGCATTCTATCTATATTCATGTTTTCGTCCAACTGAGTCATCAATCACATGATTTGTTGAGGTCCAACGATTGGATATTTCTTAACAAATGTAAACACATTGCTTTGTTTATGACAATTGTAAATATACCCATGTATCAAGCTGAACAAAATGACCAATCGGGATGTTAGATATATTTAAAAAGCTGTGAACACTTTTCACTATGTGGGTCACTTTGAGCACACTTTGCAATGTGACCAATGACCTCGAGCACATGGAAAGGGAATATAGATCATGCCCATTGTATGAGTCTAAATACCCACACTGTTCTACCGCTTGATCAATAGAACCAAACACAGAAAACTATGTGTCAATTTAAACGTTTATAATCTGATGGGTTCGACAAATGGATGATGCCAAGTCTGCAAAGATAGATCATCATCAAGCCCTACTGCAACCTCCTCGTGGTGTCGAACGGTAACAGGTCAAGCTGGCCAACTGCAGAGGGCGACAAGAATAGGCAATGGCAAACCATTCTTGTAACTTTGCCGAGTTAACTGCATGAATAAGTCCAAAAAGTTAAACGGTGACAGCGTAAAGGGGAGCATGTTTTCACGGAAGACTGCTGCCTCGCTCGGTTGGGAGCGTGATGTTCGTCAGGTCACACCGAACCGTCAGCCAGTTACTAGGCGAAATAAATTTAACAAATGTGACAAAACCAAAATTGGGACATGGAATGTCAGGACCTGTGCCCAAAAAGGAAAACTAAACAACATTCTAAAAGAAATGAAACGGCTCCAAATAAATATTCTTGGCCTGGCAGATATGAGATGGAAAGAGCAGGGAACCATGTCAAAACAAGTAAACAACACGACATATAAGATCATATGGAGTGGTGGAACCTCTTTCCAAAAAGGAGTAGGGATGATCTTAGACCAAAAATCAACCAAATTTTACAAAGGGCACGTAGCAATCTCAGACAGAGTTTTGCTGGTTAAGCTAAGAGGACCTGTAGTTAACACCAATATTATTCAAGTTTATGCACCAACAGAAGAGGCGACAGATGCAGATATGACAGAGTTTTACCATTCACTAGACAAAGCAAAACGAATGTGTAAATCACAAGAAGTCCTTATGGTAATGGGGGACCTAAATGCTAAGATTGGCAGAGGCAGAGATGGTGACATAATCGGACCACATGGACTCGGAGACAGAAATGAATGAGGAAACATCTGGGCAGATTGGTGTAGAACAAATAAATTAATGATTTCAAACACCTGGTTTCAACAACACCCAAGAAGAACCTGGACATGGCAATCACCAGGGGACAGAGCAAGGAACCAGATAGACTTTATAGCAGTATCATCAAGATTCAGAAATGGCATATATATTGCAAAACCTACCCAGGCGCCGATGTAGACAGTGACCATGTCCCAGTTGTTTGTACAGTAAGGATAAAGTTTAAAGCTATTCAGAGAACAGCTGGTAGAATAAAGAGGGATTACAGGTTATGCAAAGACAATGGCATACAAACAAAAATGAGAGAAGAATTTGAAAATGCACTCATGATACAAAGCCAAAGTGAACCTGATAACGAAAAATGTGAAAAACAATTTGATATATTCCAAAAGTGTGTCAAAGCAACTACAGAAAAGCATTTACTAATAGCTCAAACAAACAGCAAAAAGGAATGGATGACAAATGAAATTCTAAACCTATTTGAAGAAAGACGAAAATGCAACAGAGGGTCTGCAGAATACCAAACATTGAACAACCACATTAAATCCAAATGCATCGAGGCACACGAGAACTATCTAGACTGGAAATGCTGTGAAATCGAAAGAGAATACAAACCCAACCCCCAACAAGCTCACCAAAGAATAAAAGAACTATCAGGGAAAAGGAAAAGCAAAGCAGCAGGAAGTTGTATCCAAAACAAACAAGGGGAACTGCTATTTGAAGAACAACATATAGAAAGCCGATGGGTAGAATACATAGGCGAACTGTACAATGATCCAAATAGAAATGAACCACCACTGAAATTCAAAGAACCATTAAGCGGACCAAACATCACCAAAAGTGAAATTGAACATGCCATGGAACGAATGAAGGATGGTAAAGCAACAGGCCCTGATGAAATATCTGTAGAGGTATTAAAAAGCCTAGGAGATCTAGCAATTGATGAACTTCACATATTATTCAACAATATATACAATACTGGGAAAATTCCAGAAGATCTCTGTAACTCTATTTTCATAGCAATACCAAAGAAAGCAGGTGCAGTCAGATGCGAAAATTTTAGAACTATAAGTTTAATAAGTCACATCAACAAAATACTGTTGCGTATAATTATCAACAGGCTAAGGAATAAGATTAACCCCGAAATCGCAGAAGAACAATATGGATTCCAACCTGACAGAGGGACAAGGAACGCAATATACCTCCTCCGTGTTTTAAGTGAAAGAGCTATACAGGTTCAGACCCCACTATACCTCTGTTTTGTCGACTACAAAAAAGCTTTTGATAGAGTACGCCACGAAGAAATACTAAAACAACTGCACTCCATTGGCGCTGATGAGAAAGACCTCAGACTCATGCAAACATTATACTACACCCAGCAGGCATCTATCAAAATCGGAAACTCTACAGGAAATTCCATTCCTATTAAGAAAGGAGTCCGTCAAGGGTGTGTTGCCTCACCAGATCTGTTTAATCTATACCAAGAAACAATCATGAGGGGCATAAATAATATGGAGGGAATAAAAGTAGGAGGTCATAACATAAATAATATAAGATACGCAGACGATACGGTACTCATTGCAACATCAGAAATCCAACTTCAAAAGATTGTTGACAAAGTGGTAGTAGATAGTGAAGCCAAGGGAATGGAAGTGAATATCACCAAAACAGAATGCATGGTAATACAGAAAAACCCCGAAAACAACAACACCTGCAATATAACGATTCACGGCGAGCAGCTTACCAACGTAGAAAGTTTTAAATACCTAGGTTCAATAGTGACAACAGATGGAAGATGTAACCGAGACATACGAGCAAGAATAACTCAAGCCAAACAGGCCTTCATGGACCTGGGAAACATTTTGAAAAACAAACAGATGTCGTTCGGGATTAGATTCCGAGTCTTGAAGTGCTACGTGTGGCCAATCTTGTTATACGGATGCGAAAGCTGGACTACAAATGCAGAAACACAAAAGAACATTGAAGCTTTTGAAATGTGGTGCTTGAGAAGGATGCAGAGAATATCGTATACCGCACACAAAACGAACGAAGAAGTGCTAAAACAAACATACCAACAAAGGAAACTAATGCCCTTAATAGTGGATCGACAACTATCCTTTTTCGGACACATAGTAAGGAAAGATAAGAATGAATACCTGGCAAGTTGTGGAAAAATACCTGGTAAACGCGCCCGGGGGAGACAAAGAAAAACACTCATAGACCAACTGAAGGGCTTCACCAACCTAACAATCCAAGAGCTGTTTGAAAAAGCAAGAGACAGGGAGGAATGGAGAGAGATAATTCATGCAGTATCCGAAGCCTGGACCAGGCATGGAACCTAGAAGAAGAAGAATCTGATGGAGAAAATCATGCAATAACTAGTCACCCATTATGCGGTATGAAAACAATAACAATGATCTGAGAGAGGTCGATTTCATTCACTATTGTTTATATAAAACAATCAACTATGTTTGTCCGAGTACGTGTGAAGGTGTATCACAAATTCCATGTTTTGATTGGTCAAAAATATACTGGTTAATTGCGTAACACAAACTAAGAAGATTTTTGTGTTTTTTTCCCCTGAAAGAGTTCTGAAAGAAAGCAAAAAAAAAAAAAAAAAAAAAAAGAAGGAAAACTGAAAATGTGGAGTCACACAATTTTACGACATCCAGTACGAGTGCATGGACCAATCCATCGTTACGTCATCCAAAACTGCTTGATTAAACATAGGCGAAATTCGAAATTCGAAGAGCGGATTCAGATGAAGACGCTTTAACTCACTCCACCCCATCACCGACTATATCCGTAGTTTACCCGAGTTACTTTTAGCCCATGCCTATTTATTACCTTTTTATGAGACAAATTATAGGCGTAGTATCAAAGCTAATGTTTTTGGTTTTTACATGTTAATGGTAGTTGAATAAAACCATCTATGTGCATGCTCATTTTTAATACATTTTTTTCCAATTTCGAAAAGTAAGAAAAAAATCTCTAGGATTGAGTGGGTTAATGGTTGTTTTTTCTTCTCCTAATGGCAGAGGTGCAGCAATCTAATTCGGGTGTCTCGACAATTCAGCTGGTAGATTATCACTAGCATCACAACATAGAAGTAAACGAGGGGACCTTATCAAGCTGTATAAATTAGTTCATGGTATAGAAAATTCAAAGATGACGTCACTCTGGTCTTTGTTGTTGTTTTTTGCCATCCGCGTTTATGAGTAATTCTCACTAAACTGTATTAACCAGACTATAAACGTTCATGGTTACACACAGTTGTGTGTGTTGGTCAGTTATACTTCCGGATGGCAATGTTGTGGACTTCTTAGCCAAGTGCATACTATCTATAGATAGTTCGAAGATGACGTCACTCTGGTCTTTGTCATTGTTTTTTGCCATCCGCGTTTATGAGTAGTTCTCACTAAACTGTATTAACCATACTATAAACGATCATGGTTACACACAGTTGTGTGTGTTGGTCAGTTATACTTCCGGATGGCAATGTTGTGAACTTCTTAGACAAGCGCATACTATCTATAGATGATGTTGATTACAAAGATTTTTTTTTTACTTATTCAAGAATAACGTTCACTCGAGGTAATGATTTTAAAGATATTTATTACCAGATGCAATACATCCATTCGCCAACATTCCTTTTTTTGTTCAAGAACAGTAAAAAATGGAATAGTCTAAATTACAATACAGAAAATGCGGGAACTATAAATGCTTTCCAAAATAGATAGGGATCTGTACTCTTTAAAATAATATGTTTGATGGCTAAAGATAATTTGTTATGATGGTTAATATGTCTGTCTGTCTGTGTGTGTGTGTGTGTGTGTGTGTGTGTGTGTGTGTGTGTGTGTAATCATGATAGATGAAATCTTAACTTTTTTTTCTCTTTTATATTTTTTTCTCCATTTCTAATCCTATAATTCCATGCTTCTCTTTCTCGTCCAACATTATGCTTCCTTTTCATATTTGTTCACATGTCAATTTGATGTGTCTTTACAGGCTGTTTGAAGACCAATTGGTCTATTTAACCCTTAATCGTTATATTATATTATATTATATTATATTATATTATATTGTATTGTATTGTATTGAATTGTATTATAGTATATTGTATTATATTATATTTTATATTAATATGTTGATGTCAGGTTAAGTCGAAGTTTCGTGTGTTGACGTTTCGTGTATTTTTTGTGGGGTGTTTTTTCGTTGTTTCCTTTTTGGTCTTTGTTTTTTTGTGTGTTTTTGTTTTGTTTTGATTACTATTTTTTCTTGTGTTTGTTGTTGTTGTTGTTGTTGTTGTTGCTGCTGCTGTTTGGTTGTAGTTTTTTTCTTCTTCAGACCTTATTTTTATCTTTAAATGCTCGGATAGTTGGATCTAATAAATCAAGCGTCGTGTCCAAAAGGTAACAAACAATAGAAACTAAGATTAAATCCGTCTCCCTGGGGCTTGTGCCTTTAAGGATTACGTTTAAAGTACCTAAATAATGAACAACCTCCAGCCCCTCGCGACATGGCCTCGATGGGCTACCTACCTACTTACCACGTCATTACCAACCGACAAAATAGATAGTTCGAAGATGACGTCACTCGGGTCTTTGTTATTGTTTTATTTTGGCCATCCGCGTTTATGAGTAATGCTCACTGAACTGTATTAACCTGAGTATAACCGTTCATGGATACACACAGTTTTGTGTGTTGGTCCGTTATACTTCCGGATGGCAATGTTATGAGCTTCTTAGCCAAGCGCATACTATCTATAGCGATATTGACAATAAAACTCATTACCATGCAATGTATAATTGTGCTGACAAATCACTATGACAATTATATATATAGAGTATACTATTATGATAAGTCAGTGGGGATAATGACGGTGATAGTAAAACGATACGCGTGTGTTATGGCCATTGAATCAACGAATACATGAATGGTAATCAAGTCGGACGGGTTTTGACAAATCGCCATTTTATAATTGAGGTTTATATAGTGCAATATCCACTAAATGTGCTCAAAGCGCTTTACAAGGGGTCCCTGGTCAACAGCAACATTTAGCATGTAGGACGGGACATAACGCCTGTTAGGCGATATTACAATTTTTCGGACAAAGACAACGCTGTTAACGGCCACGTACTCATTTTACACCTGAGTACGGTGAGAGAATGTGAGTAAGGAGCCTTTTCCAAGGATTTAACTATGAACCGAGCGCGAGGCTCGAACCCTGAACCTTCCAGTGACTATCTTGAATCAAAAACCCTATCTCCCATTTGTAAAGGATCTCGTGTTATCGCCATTCACCGAGACATCTGTCGAATCTCATCTTTGATCTTCCCATAAAGTTATAAAAAGTAAAAAGACACTCTCGTGGTTTTTCATTATCATCCTAGTGATCTCTCTCTCTCTATCTCTCTCTTTCTTTCTCTCTCTCACTCTCTCTCTTTCACTCTCTCTCTCTCCCTCCCTCTCTCTCTCTCTCTCTCTCTTCTCTCTCACTCTCCCCCCCCCTCTCTCTCTCTCCTCCCCCCCCCTCTCTCTCTCTCTCCCCTCTCTCTCTTCTCTCTCTCTCTTCTCTCTCTCTCTCACTCTCTCTCTCTCTTCTCTCTCACTCTCTCCCCCCTCTCTCTCCCCCTCTCTCTCTCTCTCTCTCTCTCTCTCTCTCTCTCTCTCTTCCTCCCTCCCCACGAAATGACCTGCGATTCTTCAGAAAACAATCAAACTCAGATCTTTATCATGCCTGCGCAGTGTCGACGCTTAGTAGGTGATTCCGATGTCGCAGTGAAAGGGAGGAAAAAAAATCAGTATTTTCTCATTTCACAAGAAAACTTTAACTTTCAATACAGATAGATTTGTGGAATGAAAAAAAAACTATGAAAAAATGAAAATGGTGTCACACAACTTTATGATTTTCCATGACGCCGCTCGAATTTGTCAGAACGTTTTGAAAAGAGACACTGGCTTCTTGAAAGTCAGTTGTTTAGTTGTTTGAGTTTTAATTATCTTTTTATTTTTTTGGGGGGTGGGGGGGGGGGGGGGGGGGGGTGAAGTTGTTTTGCTTTGTTTTTGTTTTTAAATTCGGAGATTGACTTTACCGATCTTCATTTAAAGTCACTCTTTTCTAATTCTGACCAAAAAATAAATAAAAATAAAAATAATGTGTTTTGTCTTTGTACGGTGGAACCACATTTAAGACTTAGGTGAAAATCGACCAGACAGAAATGGCTGAATGTCCAATTTTGACGTGACGACGATTTCCTCACGTTTGATCATTTTCCGGAGCCGAGCACTAACACTGTTTCTTCTTTCCCTAAAAAATGACGCCAATCAAATGAATGCGTATCTATCACGTGACTCCAGTATAATTACGTATCCATTGAAAGGCAACGACCCGACTGGCTCAAATTGAGTCATTATCGTGACATACATTGTGTTATTAAAATACAAGTTGCTGTTTATAAAAACAGACGGTATTTTTATACCGCTTATCCACAGTAAACAGCATGCTCTGGGCGATCTATAGATAGTATGCGCTTGGCTAAGAAGTTCACAACATTGCCATCCGGAAGTATACCTGGCCAACACACAAAACTGTGTGTAATCATGATCGTTTATAGTCTGGTTAATACAATTTCGTGAGAACTACTCATAAACACGGATGGCAAAATAACAAAGACCTGAGTGACGTCAACATCGAACTATCTATAGATAGAATGCGCTTGGTCAAGGAGTTCACAACATTGCCATCCGGAAGTATAACGGACCAACACACAAACTCTGTGTAACCATGAACTTTTATAGTCTTGTTAATACAGTTTAGTGAGAACAACTCACAGACGCGGATGGCAAAAACAATAACAAATGCCTTAGTGACGTCATCTGCATACTATCTATACAATGTTGTTGTTTTTTTTCTTTTCTTCTGATCATTGAACGACCACCATTTAACACAGAGGATGCGGTAGAATAAAAGGGCTGTGCATTTGCCACAGTTTCTGTCCCTGAGTGGTGACCACTACAGAGAACACTGTTATGAAGACATACACATGTAAACAAAATTGTTTAGGGCGAGATTGTGTCTACGAGTGAATAAATCTAACAAAATCTCACGATTCATTAAAAAAAAAAAAACAAGCCACAATACTGAGATTCCAGTCCTCTCTCTCTCTCTCTCTCTCTCTCTCTCTCTCTCTCTCTCTCTCTCTCTCTCTGTGTGTGTGTGTGTGTGTGTGTGAGTCTTTGTAATTATTATTTGTTCACCAATCAAGGGACTGAATTTACTAGATAATGCATTCACTCAATATCTAGAACCTTTAAGGAGCAAGTACAATTTTTGGATACCAAAAACGCTGCTTTCTCCTTCATATAGATATAATGCGCTTGGCCAAGGAGTTCACAACATTGCCATCCGGAATTATAACGGACCAACACACAAACTTTGTGTAACCATGAACTTTTATAGATAGTATGCAGATGACGTCACTCAGGCCTTTGTTATTGTTTTTGCCATCCGCTTTGTGAGTTGTTCTCACTAAACTGTATTAACCAGACTATAAAAGTTCATGGTTACACAGTGTTTGTGTGTGGTCGTTATACTTCCGGATGGCAATGTTGTGAACTCTTGGCCAAGCGCATTCTATCTATAGTCTGGTTAATACAGTTTAGTGAGAACAACTCACAAACGCGGATGGCAAAAACAATAACAAAGGCCTGAGTGACGTCATCTGCATACTATCTATAAACCGACTGACTCAGACTGAGCATTACTGTTGATGCTGCTCTTTTAAAAAAATAGGATTGGGAAGGGGGGGGGGGGGGGTTCAACATTGTTCCATACATACAGTCAATGTTAAATTTTTATCATTGAGCACAGAATTACTAACAAATCTAAAAATTATAAAACTATTTTTAAAGAGCGATATACGAGTAACTTGTAAACTTTTAAAAAAATTAAGGGTAATTCTATCACCCGTGACTCAAATGATTATTTATAAAATCTGCTAGACTGATCGGTCGTGTTATGTTAGGAATCGCCGCCAGGTTGACCTGTTGCCAGATTTATTTGTGCGTACCTACAAACTTTATTACCGGACCGATTTGGATTGATGATTTCTCAAAAGACTCATTTCAATCAAAGACATTTTTACACAACAGTTAAAGTAGCATCATGATTAAAATATCCATTCTTATTATTGACATATTATTTGAATGCTTACAAATAAATTGAGCTTTATAATCCACTAAATGTCCTCAAAGAGCTATACACGGGGCCCCTGGTCAACAGCAACATTTAACATGTAGGACGAGACATGACGCTTGTTAGGCGATATTACAATTTTTCGGACAAAGGCAACGCTGTTAACGGAAATGTACTCATTTTCCACCTGAGTGCGGTGAGAGAATGTGAGTAAAGAGCCTTTTCCAAGGACTCAACTATGCGCCGATCGCGAGGCTCGAACCCAGGAGCTTCCCATCCGAAAGCGAGTGTCATACCACAAGACCACATAGCCGCAATGCTTAGTTATATATGTATTTTAAAGCAAAAAGTTCCCTATCATGGTCATTTTTAAATTCATTAATATCTTCCAACATTTTTAGTTTGAAATTTCATGCCGTTCCATGTTTTGGTAGAACGGAATATGAATTTCTATGAGAATTCTTCCTAATTGAAGTTGAGCATCTTGAAATAAATATTTGGAATTCAACTCCAAGCGTGAAGGTAATTGGAGAGCAATAAAAAAAAAATGAGTGTATTTCATGTTATCAACACCGTAAACTAATTGATATAATTGAATCACCTCTCTTTCTTCTATATTTTGATGTTGTAAGGCCCAGACATTTCAATCGTTCTTAGAGCATAACATATCAAAACTAGTGTGTAAATAAAACGTTGAAGAAGCGATGAATAAGTGGCATATCTCAATTTATCAAATTAATATATAAAGTGTTGCTGTAGGGAATGAGATTAGCGGAAGAGTAGCGTCCCTTAATTGGACGTCACCGGCGGAAAATTTATTAGAGTGAGAACGTCATGTTGGTTGTGCGCATGCGTCTCTCGTCCTCGCTTCCGGTGAAAGCGGCATGAGACACTTCACCGAACGCGAGGACGAGAGAGACGCATGCGCAAAACCATTTTGACGTTCTCTCTGTAAGGTGACGTCCAATCAAGGGACACTACTCTTCCGCTAATCTCATTCCATATTGGTTCTTGGTTGTATATTTCTACATTTTTGTGCATTTGCATATATATATATATATATATATATATATATATATATATATATATATATAATATATATATATATATATATATATATATATATACATTGTCGCCATAGATTCTCAACTTTGTGTTTATACATTTTCCTGCACGTCACGTCTGTAAACGAATTTCCATTTTTTTGGATGAATAAAGTATATCTTATCTTATCTTATCTTATCTTATCTTATCTAATATTTTTGTCTCTGAGTCACAATGACCCAGTCTCTGTAGCGTTACAAGGAGAGCTTGCTGCCCTTTGAATGCGAGTCTAATGCCTATCTAATATATAATTGGATGTAAAATTTTGCCTCTTTAATCGGACAGCTGCCTCTTTACTCCATAATAGGATTCAATAGTCGTGCCGTCACTTCCTTCCTAATGACGTATGGTAACTTAGTAACACTGGCTCTAAACTATCGGAACAATGGCGGACGCCGTATGAAATATTTCTCCGGCGAGCTTAAAGCGTATCCAGAGGGAAAAAACCCATCAATTTGATCATGTTTTGACTTTTACACATTCTGATCACAAGGCATATGAAAAGGGAATGAAAAGTTCTCGCCAGCATGAAGAATAAAAAGTAAAGATTTTCTTTGTTTAGAACCAAGATGGCCGCCGTTGCCGGGCGCGTGACATCAGACTACTGAATCCTATTAAAGGTCGACACTCTGGATAAATTTGGCAAACTCACCTTGGGACCTTTGTCTGTGTATGTCGTCTGAAAATATGAAAAAAAAAAAATAGATTAAAAAGTAACAATGATTATGAGGAAGAAATTTATAAGAAAAAAAAAAATTAAATTATCAAGCTATATATTATAATATATTAAACAAGTTTGTCTAAAAATGAAAATGATCTCTGAAACAAGAAAATAAAACAGGGTTTTTAAAAACAAATTATTTACTTTTTTTTTCAAAGCAGAGAACCAATCATCTCAGCCGGTTTGTGTCAGGTGATTTTAATTGGGGATTTTGAGAAAAGTAGATGTAATATTGACACCGACACGCACACAAACAACACACACACACACACATCCACACACATCCACAGCCACACATGTATATATATATACATGTATATGTATATATATATATATATATATATATATATATATATATATATATATATATATATATATATGAGTGTTGGTGGGTACTTGTAGGTAAGAGAGTGATCGATAACGTTGGTTAGAGCTAATATAAAATAAGAGTTCACAGAAACATGTGATTCGGCAACAAATAAGTGAGTGACTCCATTTATATTATATATATATATATAATATCTGATTTCCATATCAGATACGAATATTTATAAACTCTTACAGTACCAGCGTTTTGTATTGTAGGTACGAGTACATACTGTAATTCATATCAGCTGTTGCATTCAAAATTTACATGACAATAATCACAAAGTTAGTATCTATAACGTTGCGTACAAATTGCTTCGTGATTCGAGAATGAATGGATAATAAAATGGATGAATGGTCAGTCGGAATAGCTTTTGTAAAAAATTATATCTATTTTCTAAATCTAAATAAAAGCTTTTTATATGGCGTAATATCTATTAAATGTCCTGGCAGCTCTTTACAAGCTACCCAACAACAACATGTAAACACGTAGGACGAAATATGACGCCAGTAATGTGCACTCTCAATGCTGTTACTAGCCAGGTACTCATTTACACGTGGGTGGGAAGAGAGAATGCCAGTAAGACCATTTTTATCAAGTACCTACACAACTCTGAGCCGCCCAGACAGGGACTTGAACCACGAATGCCATACCACTAGACCACCATCATCGTCATCATCATCATCATCATAATCATCATGACCATCATCATCATCATCATCATCATCATCATCATCATCATGACCATCATCATCATCATCATCATCATCATCATCATCATCATCATCATCATCATCATCATCATCATCACCACCACCACCACATCATCATCATCATCATCATCATCATCATCATCATCATCATCATCATCATCATCATCATCATCATCATCATCATCATGTTCTACCATAGGGTTAAGTCTTCATTGGGTCAAACACAGATTTATATTGTGTCCAATCATCATAGGACCCAGCGGTAGAAAGGAGACCAGTCCAAAGTCAATAGAATGGCAAATAAAGGCAATGCCCTTGAGCTCTGTTTTGACACATTCGTGTTTAAATCCCTCAGTGGGGCGCTTTCTCCCACACTGTACATTTTACACACTACATACATCTCTAACGAGCTGTCGGCGTATTTTTGGTTTGTTTGTTTCCGTTTTCGTTTGTCTCTTTGTTTGTTTGTTTGTTTGTTTGTTGTTTTCTGTTATTTTAACATTTTATTTTATTGTGCAGTTTTGTGGACCAGTGGTTTGGCTTGCGACCAGCAGTTAGGGTTCGAACCCCGATGTGCGCGGCTCAAAGTAGAGTTACGGGAATAGACCCTTTTCTCACATCTCACTAAAAAATGAACACCCGACCAGAAAGAGCGTGACTCCGTTGAAAATATAAATGATAAAATCATCATAAAGACTGCATATCTCTCTCTCGATGTTAAGTGTTGCTATTGACGTGGAAACACTGAACTCATTTAGTTTTTAAGTCCCAGGTTTGAGAGTTTTTGCCAAGGTTGAGGGTCGTTTAAATCGATCGATATTAAAAGGACGAGTTTTCTGGCCAAATTTTTAAATATTATGGATTTTTCTTGAGTACGACGGAATACCATTTACTAGACTCAAAAGGATGTTTTCGAATCTGATCAAGAGCACATCCATCCATAGCACACACTGCTTGGGTTAAAAAATCAATACTACCCTTTGACACACTTTCGGTCAATCCCCGCCTTCCCGTACCCGGTCCTCTCTCTCTCTCTCTCTCTCTCTCTCTCTCTCTCTCTCTCTCTCTCTCTCTCTCTCTCTCTCTATCTACCATCTTGGGTCCTCCACCACTACGACCCGGAAACCAAATTGCAGTCAATGGAGTACAGGCATGAATCCTCTCCAAGCCCAAGGAAATTCAAAGTCATTGACTCTGCGAGAAAAGTTTTGTTTACCATTTTCTGTTTGTATGTGCTGTTTAAAAGAAAAAAGTTATAACAAAACGGTACTTATATAATATACCAGCCCGCCCTTATATCATACAAGCAAGGAAAATAAATGGCGTTGTACAGTGTTATATGCCAATCTATGCATCTCTGTGTCAACATATTGTGATTGGTGCTCACAAACTGGAAAGCCACTCGATCTGGTTGGTAAGCATGTACTAATGGTAATTTTGGTTTTCGTTAAATAATAAATACTCATCAGCTCTAGCTGGAAAAACAAAATAGAGCCGGGGGGTGTTGTGTGTGTGTGTGTGTGTATGTGTGTGTGTGGGGGGGGGGGGGTGTGAACAAGACTAATTCGAGTGTCAAACGTATTACCTATGTCTACAAAACCCAAACAAACAATGTGTTTGGTTCCATGTTCTGTGTTGTAGGTGAGGCGAGCTACACTTTATATATTTTACGCACCATTGGAGTGTGTATTAATCTTATGTGTTACGTTTTGTTGACGTGGAGGAGAAGTAGAAGTATACGCTTACTTCAATGTGTAATCTGTCGTGCTCTGGAAAAACACATATTTAGAAATTTGGCAAGAAAACTCGTCCTTCAAATATCGACCGATTTAAAAGACCCTCGTCTTAGAAAAAACTTTCAAATCTGGGACTTCGCGAAGTCCCAGGTTTGAAAGTTTTTTCTAAGACGAGGGTCATTTAAATCGGTCGATATTTGAAGGACGAGTTTTCTGGCCAAATTTCTAAATATGTGTTTTTCGAGAGTACGGCGGTAATCTGATTACACTGACCGTGATTACACTGGCCGTGACCAATAATATGATGAATAAAGCCGTGTCGACAAAATAATGGACACAATATGTAATTACCTTTCCTGTCGACGAGGTGGCTGAATGATTTGGTTTTGTTTTCGTTAGCCTGAAGAACAAGCCAACCAGACGACCTGCTGTTGGCCTTCTTCTATTTGTGAGCATTTATCACAATGTTTTGACATTGGCATAGAAGTACACTGACTGAATGGTTAATTGTACGACGCCGAGACTTTTTAAAAGCATCTGGGTTGTCGAAAGTTCGTGGATGGATGTTATGTGAAGTCTAAAGCCCGTTAATATAGAAGGAACGAAATGGACACCACTCAGCTCTTTGTTATTGTTTTTACAGTTTTGTGAGTTGGTACGCACGTTATTCCGGCTGGCGGATGTTGAGAGCATTTAACTAAACGCTTAGCATCAAAAGCGAAATGTATTGACGATTTGCGTAAAGCCAAATAATTCACAACATTCGCCGGCCAGATAAAACATACCAACACACAAAACAATGTAGGAACCTTGAACATTAAAAGTCTGATTAATACAATTTAGTGGGAACTAATCATAAAATTGGCTGGCTAAAAACAAAAACAAAGCGCTGAGTGACGTCAATTTCGTTCTATCTATAATACTATTTTCTTGGAGCCCCAGAGAAGAGAAAGGCTACCCATAATCTTTATTCATAAAGCACAGAGAGTAGAGAAGTTGATGGAAATGCCAAAAGCAGTTATGGCCACTAGAAATGTAGTATCGCCTGTCCCACATGTACCCGATGTGGGCAAGAATCCGAAACGGCAGAGCATCTAGTTGAACGGTGTGTTGTGACGATGCTACCAGGCGGGTTTGCGACGGTGCACGAATGCGGACCGGACTTTGCTGATTGGGTCGATCGTCATAACATAGTAGTGTGAGAACCATAAGAGGCTGCCGAAAAGGCCTCATGTCTCGTCCTACATATGAAGTGTTGCTGTTGGACAAAGACCCCTTGTAAAGAGATTTGGGCACGTTTAGTGGGTGTTGCGCTATATAAAATCTCAAGTTTGATTTTAAATTTATTTTCATTTCAGTTTTGGTCGCTGTGAGATTGGCATAATACAAACTACAAACAAGGCATTCCAACAATAGTCTTCAACAGTCATAACGTCACTTCCTTCCTAATGACGAATGATAACTTAGTAACACTGGCTCTAAACTATCGGAACAATGGCGGACGCCGTATGAAATATTTCTCCGGCGAGCTTAAACGCGTATCCAGAGGAAAAAAAACCCACCAATTTGATCATGTTTTGACTTTTACACATTCTGATCACAAGGCATATGAAAAGGGAATGAAAAGTTCTAGCCAGCATGAAGAATAAAAAGTAATGATTTTCTTTGTTTAGAACCAAGATGGCCGCCGTTGCCGGGCGCGTGACATCAGACTACTGAATCCAATTGGTAAGATTTATATCTCCTCGTTTCATCAGAGAAGTTAGGTACACCCACAGACTAGCCTGTGTTATCTATGGGTAAACCCTCTCTGATTTCAGTCCATCTTAGTGTTCTCGCCGCATTTAAATAACAGGTTCTTCCAAATCAGAAAGAGAAAATGGTAGAGGCTGCCTGAAGCCGGTGATCGTAAAATACTAACGAAAGAGTGAAAATGGAGAGGCTTCGTATGGGAACAAAACAGACAATGGTCGTTTCGGGTACAAACCCTTCGTCAGCATAACAATTACACAAATAAACGTGGAAAACAAATAAAATTGTCCCCCTGGGGCACCCTATCCTCTACCCACGCCACGCTAACATTTCATTCATACCGCAACCACCATTGAGTACAGACGATACAAGTTATTTTTCATTATATTTAATTTGTTTTCCACGTTTATTTGTGTATTGTTATGCTGACGAAGGGTTTGTACTCGAAACGTCCATTGCCTGATTTGTTCTCATATCGAAGCCTCTCCATTTTCACTCTTTCGCTAGTATTCCAAATCAGAAGCAGTACTCATAATATCCGTGGATAGCTCATACGGTAGAGTCACGCTCTCACCGGCCAGGCGGAGTTGTCGTACCAATAAGGTCGCAGGTTCAAACCCCATCACCGCCGCATAAAATGTTATTCTCTATTGTCTTCTGGCACTTTTCTACTCACTTCATCTCTTGTTGTTACCAACATAAGTGCCTGCTCCACCCACTTTTCTGAATTAACACTCATAACATTGTAGTGGACTGGGTCCTTTATTACACACATCGTATCCCATAAAAGGACCCTGTGAATGTCAGCAGGTGACTATTAAAAAAATGAATCAAATCCATTCGGAGTATCACAACTAACGTACTGACGGATAAAAAGGGCTGGGGAAAAAATTCCCCTTGAAGAAAAACCTATGTAAACCGCGATAATGTGTGATAAAGCCGTGGTAGTGAGTATTTCGTACTCAACCATAGAAATCAATAAAAGTTGCTGGTCGTGAAATATACCTAGATATTATTTTCAGCATTCATTCCAAACAGAACTTTTATATAAAAATCAATTGCTTACCATTATTGCTGATTGAACAATTAACACAGCACACAAATTTTAATAAACAAACCGTTGTAATCGCAATAAAAAAATATATCAAGCTGTGCTTCAAAGAATCCGTTAACACGTTTCAAAAACTAACGTGCGACTGTGCTTGTGCTGTGTTTGTGTTAATGACCTTGTGTAGGACTTTGACAGCCCACACCTCCAAAGGCCGAGACAGCGATTGGTTGATGGGTTTGGGCAAGTAACCAATCAAATCTCTTGAAAAGCGTCACACCTTCAAATCCAGATAACCACAGCTCAAGCACGCCGTGTAAGCTGATGAAACTTCGCTTCTGTTGTTGTGTTGGAATGACAATGACAAAATTGTGATAAGACTTTATTTTTAAGGGGGGGGGGGGGGGGGGGGGGGGGGGGGGGAGGTCATAGCAAGGAACTGTGCAGATGACGTCACTCAGGCCTTTGTTATTGTTTTTGCCATCCGCGTTTGTGAGTTGTTCTCACTAAACCGTATTAACCAGACTATAAAAGTTCATTTTTACACAGAGTTTGTGTGTTGGTCCGTTATACTTCCGGATGGCAATGTTATGAGCTTCTTAGACAAGCGCATACTATCTATAGATAGTTCGAAGATGACGTCACTTAGGTCTTTGTTATTGTTTTTTGCCATCCGCGTTTATGAGTAATGCTCACTGAACTGCATTAACCCGACTATAAACGTTCATGGATACACACAGTTTTGTGTGGTGGTTCGTTATACTTCCGGATGGCAATGTTATGAGCTTCTTAGCCAAGCGCATACTATCTATATTGACAGGGGTTTGTTTGTTGACATAATAAAGTTGTGTTTGTTTTCACCATTTACTCCTTACTCCGATTTTTACAACTGGTCGAGTTCCTGAGGAAAAGGGACGATCTTTTTGGCCCACAAATAAATATAAATGTTCTGTCCTGCAACGACAAAACCCGCATAATGAAAATACATAAATGAATAAATAAGTTGATAAGTCCACGAAAAATAAATAAATATAAGAATTTGAAAAAAAACAATAGAAGAAATAAATGAATAGATTAATAAATAAAAGAATAAATAATCTTTTTAACAAAAAATACTAATTAGACAACACAGCATTCGCCGTTCCGTTAAAAATCGTAAACAGTTTTGTTTTTTATTTATTTATTTATTATTTTATTATTTTTCTTTTTTAAAATTTTTGTTTTTGTTTTGTGATTATCTATTTATTTTAAAACAGATTTTATGTCGCAGCGTTTAGATACAGGGAATAATTCTGACGACAAAGATACAAATAATATCTCTGTTTCATCCATTTCGATCAACAAGGGTTTTGTCATTTTATAGATAGTGTGCGCTTGACTAAGAAGCTTACAACATTGCCATCCGGAAGTATAACGGACCCACACACAAAATTATGTGTATCCTTGAACGTTTATAGTCTGGTTAATACAGTTTAGTGAGAATTAGTCATAAACGCGGATGGAAAAAACAATAACAAAGACCTGAGTGACGTCAACTTCATTCTATCTATAGTGTATTATGTTGCCCATCACCTGGGTGCGGCTATATGTCTCCATGAACAAGGCGCTGAAACTTGATACTCTGACCTGTTAGTAAGATACTTTTATGCTTTCTTTAAAAATAATTAAGGTTATTTCATAAACTGTTAAAAAGCCAAAGTTTTGTCATTTTCGTGCTTTTGAATTAATTATTAAAATCCAATTTTAGCTCAAATTTCATCCCAGCATAACCGATCCGATCCAAGTCTATGCGTATGAAGCAAGCGCTCTACCAAATAAATGTGACCCTTCGTCTTAAAACGGTATTAAGTCGGGATGGTTACGATGTGAAAAATGAATTTATAGCCAGAAATATCAGACTTGTGTTGAGTTTGTATGTTTTATTGAGGAGAATGCATACCATATTTTAGGGTGTTAATGCCAACAATTTATATTTTTGACCAGTTTAACATTTAATTCGGCTTTTAAGCATATTATGGTTCGTTCCGACATAATACCGTTTTGAGACGATGGCTCACAAATGAGCTTTTGGGACTCCTGTCCCGACATAATACCGTTTTTTTGTTTTGTTGTTTTTTGTTTTTTTTTTATTCCTAGGTAAAAGCAATCTCTTTAAAGATACCTACATAATATCATGTGTGCATCCATTAGTCATTGGACTATTCGCCGCGTCTTCTTGGCCGACGTCACAGTGGTAGTAAAGGTGAAAGGTCGGGGTGGGGATGTGTCCATCAGGCTTTATATTATATATCCCTCACCTCGGTCGCACTAGTTTTGATTTGTTTTGTTGGTTGTTTGTTTTGTTTTTGCTCTCTCTCTCTCTCTCTCTCTCTCTCTCTCTCTCTCTCTCTCTCTCTCTCTCTCTCTATCTATCTCTATCTATCTATCTCTCTCTCTATCTCTCTCTCTATCTCTCTCTATCTCTATCTATCTATCTATCTCTCTCTATCTCTCTCTACCTCTCTCTCTCTCACTCTCTCCCATTCTCTCTATCTCTATCTATCTATCTATCTATCTATCTATCTATCTATCTATCTCTCTCTCCCCCCCCCCCCCCCTCTCTCTCTCTCTCTCTCTCTCTCTCTCTCTCTCTCTCTCTACAATGTAAGCATTTGAGTGTGTTCCTCTTTGTTGGATTTTGTGCTTGTGTCTGAATGAGACTTGTAGGTGATTTCAAACTAAGTACATTGGTGGTATGCTCTTGGAATCTACATCTGATCCCTATTGTTTCAATTCCCCTTTGTCTTACTTTTTCTTGGGTGCTTTAATTGTAATTCTAGAACTTTTTACTATCCCATTTTCTTCCTTTTTACTGGCGCTGATATAACCTAAATGTGTTGCAAGCGCCGTAAAACCCTTAAAAACAAAACAAATCTCTCTCTCTCTCTCTCTCTCTCTCTCTCTCTCTCTCTCTCTCTCTCTCTTTATCTATCTATCTATCTCTATCTATCTATCTATCTATCTATCTATCTCTCTCTCCCTCCCTCTCTCTCTCTCACTATCTATCTATCTATCTATCTATCTATCTATCTATCTATCTATCTATCTCTCACTCTCCCTCCCTCCCTGCCTCTCTCTCTCTCTCTCTATCTATCAATCTCTATCTATCTATCTATCTACTACTATTTCTCTCTCCCTCCCTCCCCCCCTCTCTCTCTCTCTCTCTCTCTCTCTCTCTCTCTCTCTCCCTCTCTCTATCTATCTATCTATCTATCTCTATCTATCTATCTATCTATCTATCTATCTATCTATCTATCTATCTATCTATCTATCTATCTATCTATCTCTCCCTCCCTCTCTCTCTCTCTCTCTCTCTCTCTCTCTCTCTCTCTGTGCACAACCTGATAAAATAGGTCAGGACGCAAGCAATATCGATCCGCAGCTTAAGCCAATGTGTTGACAAGGGTCGAGTTGAAATTCAAGGGAAATAACCTAATAAAAACGATGCTTTAACATTGATCATATATGATTTTGAGTTACTTTTCTTTATACGGTGGGCTCGACTGTTGGTAATGAGACAAGACGGCTAGATAACCACGCCTTTCGGACAGTCGTCATACTGTAAACAATCGCAATGATTGGTAAGCATAGCAAACTACACACATTTGACTATCGATAGTAAGTGTCCTAGTAAAATACCAACTGTTCTATCGGTTCATGTCAAATTACATGAAAACAGCAAGTCACGCAATAAATTCTATGAAGTCACGTTAAAAATTTCAATGATTATTTAAAAGAAAAATCAATATAAACGAAAAAAAAAAAATAAAGATTTAATCTAACGAGTCAAATGAACGATTATTCCAGAAAACCCCGATTATGCCGAAATTCAAAGGACTCGGCTAAAAATGATTTTAAGCTTTTATATTTCACAACATCCCTAAATGTGTTTAAACCTCTTAACGAGAGGTCTCAACTAACAATAATTGTTAATTAGCAATGAGCACATGGCCTCAACGGTGCTATTAATAGGTAAGATACGGATTTTATATCTGCGATCCTCATTGGCAGCAGGACATAAACATTAAACATGCTTTAGGTAGTCCGAAGAGCAGCTGTTTGATTTGTGACAGTCTGTACATAGAAAGATCTGTATCGATAAATTAGACACTAGACATTGAGTTCAAATGTTATTCATCAACACTAGAATTTTTAATGTTGAGTTGATCAACCATTCATCTGTTCATTGAAGGGGCACTTATGCTTATATATATATATATATATATATATATATATATGCAGATATGTGGTCTAGTGGTCTATGACACTCGCTATCGGATCGGAAGGTCCTGGGTTCGAGCCTCGCTTTTCGCATAGTTGAGTCCTTGGAAAAGACTCTTTACTCACATTCTCTCACCGTACTCAGGTGTAAAATGAGTACCTGGCCGTCAACAGCGTTGCCTCTGTTGGAAATAAATTGTAATATCGCCTAACAGGCGTTATGTCTCGTTTTACATGTTACGTGTTGCTGTTGATCAGGGACCCTTTATAAAGCGCTTTGAGCACATTTAGTGGATATTGCGCTATATAAAAGCTCTAGTTATATATATATATATATATATATATATATATATATATATATATATATATATATATATGAGTGTTGGTGGGTACTTGTAGGTACGAAAGTGCTCGATAATGGTGGTTAGAGCTAATATATAATGTACATTTTCACTCACATTTTTTTGCCGAGACGACTCGTTTCTGTGTTCCTTACACTTCCTCAGTCGGCATAATCCATTTGCCGCAAATGGATTATGCCGACTGAGGAAGTGTAAGGAACACAGAAACGAGTCGTCTCGGCAAAAAAATGTGAGTGAAAATTTACATTATATATATATATATATATATATATATATATATATATATATATATATATATATATATATATATATATAGTATGTGCTTGGCTAAGAAGCTCATAACATTGCCATCCGGAATTATTACGGACCAGCACACAGACCTATTGTAACCTTGAACGTTTATTGTCTGGTTAGTACTAGAAGTTTAGTGAGAATTACTCATAAAAACGGATGGCAAAACAAAGGCCTGAGTGACGTCAACTTTATTATATATATATATATATATATATATATATATATATATATATATATATATATATATATATAATATATATATATATATATATATATATATATATATATATATATATAATGAGATATATTTATATTAAGGATGACTGCATCTAAACACAAAAACATGCACACACGCACACGTGTGCACACTTGCAATTTCAAAGAAACAACTCCGAAAAGACACGCTTAAATTCACACCTGGAACCCACATTAACATAAACAACCCCCCCCCCCCCATACACACACACACACACACACACACACACACACACAAATACATATACAGGCACACGTACACGCGCATCGATGCTCCCAATTAATTTCATAGGTCCAAGTACAAATAAACTAATCAACCAACCATGATGCGTACTCACACAGAAAAGCACGTCAATTCTACCTAAAGGCTCACACGAGTGCATTTGCATTCTTCGTCTTCGTGAGTGTAATTAATTTCTACCTGACAAAACCCTTTTTTTTCTTTCTTTCTTTTTTTTTTTTTTTTTTTTTTTTTTTTTTTTTTGGCTTGAAAAGTTCAACCCATCATCCATTGATTAAAACGACCCTCGAGTTGTCAACAATTTTCAAACTGAAAACTTCATAGAGAAATTTCATGTGTCAGATAGGCTTTTTCACAAGTGGACGCCAAACATAATTGATTTGGAATATAAAACATTTTCTGGCCAAAATGAAATAAAAGATTTTGCCAGTTTAGTTTGGCCAGCGTTGTCCGCACTGATGTTTATTGAGTGCGTGTTATAAACATTCCATGGCAACTTATAGCAGCCTTGTTTAGAACCTGAGACGGCAGGGCATCTAGTCGAACGGTGAGTTGTGACGATGCTACCCGGCGGGTTGGAGACGGTGCAAGAATACGGACCAGACTTTGCTGATTGGGTCGATCGTTATAACATAGTAGTGTGAGAACCATAAGAGGCTGCTGCTTCCTTTTGGACACATGATATTATTATGATTTGGCTTTTCCTATTGGAATGATTCCTGAATCAGGATTATTTGCTGTAGGGAAGGTAAGATTTTAGTCTGTTAATCGTTTATCAGGGAAAGTAACCACGTTTGAAACTACTTTATATATACAATATATATATATATATATATATATATATATATATATATATATATGTATATATATATATATATATATATATATATATATATATATATATATATATATATATATATATATATATATATATATTTTTTTTTTTTATATCTTTTTGAATGGGTGATGGTGTCGAATGTAGAGCCTCCCTCTCGTGGCCAGGCGTAAGAGTCAGGTTGTGGGTTCGAATCCTCATTGCCGCAAAGTTTTTATTCTCTATTGTATTGTGGCACTTTTCTACTCACTTCATTTCTTGTTATTATCAATGTGATAAGTTCCTCCTCCACTCACGTTTCTTAATTAATTGTCACAGTGCTGTTGAAGTAAATAGATAAATAAATGACTTCATAAATAAATAGATAAGTAAATAAATAAACAATATATATATATATATATATATATATATATATATATATATATATATAAAACAAATAAATTAAATGATTATTTAATTAATAATATTCATTATATCTGCGTGTTTTGAACGCCTAACAGGCGACGTGCTGTTTATGTGCTCTGTGTTTTCTCATTGTGCCGTCGTCAAAACAAACTTTTTTATGCATATTTTTATACCAAGTTATTCGTGAGTTTTGCTGCGTATTCATATATACGTTTTTAAAATTTACCACCACTGGTTTTTGTGTAATGATAAGATTTTTATGATATTTTTGATTATTTTACATTGTTGAAGTCCCATTGAATTTCAGTACAAGTCAAAACACCATTGTCACTACAGTAACAACAACAATGTTTTTGACGAATGCCCCACTGTCGACAATGAGTGAATTGTACCCAAACAAAGATGCATATTTTACACATTATTGGATTCAATAGTCTGATATCACGTCGCGCAGCAACGGCGGCCATCGTGGTTCTAAACAAAGAAAATCGGTACTTTTAATTCTTCATGCTGGCTAGAACTTTTCATGTCTTGTGATCAGAATGTGTAAAAGTCAAAACATTATCAAATTTATGTTTTTTCCCCTCTGGATACGCTTTAATGCTCGCCGGAGAAATATTTCATAAGGGCGTCCGCCATTGTTCCGATAGTTTAGAGCCAGTTACTAAGTTACCATGCGTCATTAGGAGGGAAGTGACGTTATGACTGTTGAAGCGTATTCTCACTGTTAAATTTTACTGTGATACCAAGACACAAGAATGTAGAGGTGGGAGACGTAAAGAACGCTCCATAAAAACCATTGTATTGTCAGTCATCGACCACCCACCATTCGCACCCCACAAACACTTACGACCATACAATGCTCTGACTTGATTTAGTGGTGAACGATTTACAAAATCTAATAATGCCAGCATTATGTACTTTAATGCACGATCAGTGAGAAATAAAGCGGCACTCATTAATGATATGATTACCGACGCCAATAGGGAATGAGATTAGCGGAAGAGTAGCGTCCCTTGATTGGACGTCACCCATAGGCTGTGACGTCACCGGCGGAAAAGTTATTAGAGAGAGAACGCCATGTTGGTTGTGCGCATGGTCTCTCGTCCTCGTCCCTTGATTGGACGTCACCTTACAGAGAGAACGTTAAAATGGTTTTGCGCATGCGTCGCTCTCGTCCTCGCTTTCGGTGAAGTGTCTCATGCCGCACAACCAACATGACCTTCTCTCTCTAATAACCTTTCCGCTCGTGACTTCCCATCAAGGGACGCTACTCTTCCGCTAATCTCATTCTCTATATGTTATAATTATATTCAGCACAATCTCGAATTCGGGGAATAAGTCTTTGTCGATTTCTACCAGCAAAGCAATAACTAAGGGTGGATAAATAATGTAATGAAAGGCTATATAGACGGTCAATGTTATTTCAAAAGAAAGCATTCACGTAAATAAATGGCTAAATGTCTTTTCTTATACCGCTTATAGATAGTATGCGCTTGGCTAAGAAGCTCATAACATTGCCATCCACAAAACTGTGTGTATCCGTGAACGTTTATAGTCGGGTTAAAACAGTTCAGTTAGCATTACTCATAAACGCGGGTGGCAAAAAACAATAACAAAGACCTGAGTGACGTCATCTTTGAACTATCTATAGAAGTAAATGGATATGGTTGATTTTTGGGAGTGATTTTTTTCTTCTTGTATTTCACAGTCTGTTCCATTCGATAGCGATAGCGTGTCGGATTAATCTTCTCTGAACCAAAAACTGATTGTAATTATAGGGAATGAGATTAGCGGAAGAGTAGCGTCCCTTGATTGGACGTCACCTTACAGAGAGAACGTCAAAATGGTTTTGCGCATGCGTCTCTCTCGTCCTCGCTTTCGGTGAAGTGTCCCATGCCGCTTTCACCGGAAGCGAGGACGAGAGACGCATGCGCACAACCAACATGACGTTCTCTTTCTAAGAACTTTTCCGCCGGTGACGTCCAATCAAGGGACGCTACTCTTCCGCTAATCTCATTCCCTATAGATAATTTAAAAGTTGTGCATGTCCTATTACTTTGAAATGTTGAAATTTCCATTTGGGGTTGTGCCAAAATGTCGTTTTTTTTGTTATGTCCGCCACAAAAATACTCCAATAATAAGTTATTTGGAAAAGCTAAGGAAAAAAAAAAAAACTAGTTTTCATCAGATTCTATTAGTTGAATAATGTTGATTGAAACAAACAAACAAACAAACAAACAAACAAGAAAACAACAACGACAAACATGACGATCTAGCTCCAATAGAATGGACGGAATATCAACTCTTTTTCCGACACCAATTTTAAAAGCTTTAACTGCTATATTTCGATGCTAGACCATCAGTATTTTGGTTTATATTTCTTAATTTCACCCAGACAAATTGCTGAAAGCGAAATTTTTTTCTTATATTCTCCAATAATTTATCTAGAAGAATTGAAGTGTTTTTGTGGAATGGCGGACGTCACAAAAAACACTCCTTCATTTACATTTTATAATATTTATATTGACAAACACTTTTGCAACGAATTACAAAAGAAAAGCGTGTGTTTACAACAAAGAAAAAAATCAAAGCGAATACAAACGAAGCATTCTTTGAGAGGCACGGTACTCAAGGGTGCTTTCTTTGCGATCCGCTCTCAACTCTATATCGTGATTGAGGAACATCAAATTAAGAACTTAAGGAGCAGGCACCAGTGTAAGATAAAGATCTGAACAAGTGTGCATGAAAGGTGCCAGACAAAGCAATAAAGAAAAATAGGAGAAAAAAAAACCCACCCCATCCTAACATATTGGAAGAAGGGGTGGGGTGTGGGAGAGGGGAAGCGATAAAGGTGATATAATAGAATCCCATTTTTAAATCAATTGATAGCAAGGGAAACGTTTTTGACAAACCCTGGTTTTGAATGCTGTGTTTGAGAGAGAAGCACCCAGAATACAACATGAATGACCCAATCAAGGTGCTCGACAGAAAGGAACAGGTCATCATCTTCAGACTGAGAACTGGACACAACCAGTTGAAGGAACATGGAGGATGTCCAGAGCAGGTGACTCTGGACAATGTGACTGCGGACTTGAAAATGAAAATGGACATCATGTCCTAATGGAATGTCCAAGGTACAACCAGTTGAGAAGGAACTTCTGGCCTGACCCAACCCCATACTCAAAGAAGCTGTACGGAAGTGAGGACGACCTCAGGACCACTGTGGGCTTCATTCACCAGACCGGACTGACCATGTGACGTAACGGGAACGAAGAAGAAGAAGAAGAGAAGAAGAAGAAGAAGAAGAAGAAGAAGAAGAAGAAGAAGAAGAAGAAGAAGAAGAAGAAGAAAAAGAAGAAGAAGAAGAAGAATGCTGTGTTTGAATTGAAGTCTGATTTATATCTCAATATCAACGCATACTTGATTGCAGGTCAGATAACCCATATTGTTATAGGACCAGTGTTATTATGTACTCTCAAACCGTTGCGACTTTATTACAACAACGTTAACCCAGGCCCATAATTGCGTTCGGTGATCAGACCTGTACATATTATGCGTACGGTGTTCTATATTATCCATCGTGTATCAAAGGCAGCCTCAAATCTGAAGCAGATATTGTTATTTTTCCACTGGTCAAAGCCGAAGTCCCGGGTTTGAGAGTTTTTGCCAAGATGAGTCATTTAAATCGATCGATATTTGAAGGACGACTTTTCTGGCCAAATCTTTAAATACGTTTTTCAAGAATACGGCAGTATCGCTGGTACAACATTTTCACATGCCCTTACAGAGAGAACGTCATCCTGGTTTTGCGCATGCGTCTCTCGTCGTCGCTTCCGGTGAAGTGTCTTTCAAGATAGCCCATCGCCATTTTAGATTCTCCAGTAACGACAAATTGTGCAACAGACGAATACAACACGCTATTTCAACTAACAATATTATACATTTCTATACTATCTTCATCATTATATTAATTAGCAATATTATATTAAATTCTATTTTCGACACTTGTTGTCTACGACCATACTACGTTGAAAATACCGGTTCTCGTCCGATCACCGAAGTCAAGCAACGTCAGGCGTGGTTAGTACTTAGATGGTGACCGCTTGGGAACCCCACGTGTTGTAGACATCATTTTTTTAAAAAAGGTTTTTATTTTAGTATCTATTTTACAATTTTAATATCATTTCTTAAAATTTCATGTTATTATTTTTTTTAAAATTGTTATTTAAATTTTGTTTTTTTTAGTAGTAGTAGTAGTTGTTGTAGGAATAATAAAATTTCCTGTTCTTTATCAGTGTTTCGTCGATAAAATGGATAAAGTTAACTTTGCTTGAAGGCAACCGATCTTTCTGGCCAACGGTGTTTGCTTTATAGGGATTCCACTGCATCTTGATTAATTTTGCATACGTATTAAAGCTGGAAAATAGGATGAATACTCTTTAAATTCTATAGTTTTCTATTTTGATGTAGCCTACGTACATAAATGAGACCGCAAGGACATTCGTTTAGCCTGTAAAACACAAATTTTGAATGAAATTTCTAGTGAAACGCTATTATAAGAAGAAAGGATTCGGTTATATTTAAATTTTGACATGATGTGACCTTCCAATCAGATGTATTCAAATTTACAACCAGATTTATCCTTTATCATATTTTTTCCATTTGATTTTAATGATCGTCGCCTTACATTGTGACGTAGATAATTTTAAGAAAAGTACCAGGTCATAAGTTAACGAAGATTACGGCTAAAGTTCAATAGTTGTATTGTTGTGATTTAAAAAAAACAACAAAACAACAACAAAAACTGTGTCTGGCCTATATAGCCAAATTAACATGTAAACACTTTACGTCTTTATCTCACAATTTTGTGTTTTTAAAGGTTCGTGATCTAATTATTTAACCAATATTCAAACATGTTTGAAAAAAGATTAACACTCGATTGCTTCTATAGATAGAATGCGCTTGGCCAAGGAGTTCACAACATTGCCATCCGGAAGTATAACGGACCAACACACAAACTCTGTGTAACCATGAACTCTTATAGTCTGGTTAATACAGTTTAGTGAGAACAACTCACAAACGCGGATGGCAAAAACAATAACAAAGGCCTGAGTGACGTCATCTGCATACTATCTATTTATCAAATCTTTCGCGTATTTCTTACTTTTTCACAAAGCTTGACATGTTTCCCGTATGTCACCGGTTATATTATGTGACCCGCAAGTTCGAAACGGTATTATGTGTCGGCGTGATTAAATCCTTAGCTTGAGCATTTCCAGAGCAATATCTACTTACATGATCAACGCGCTTTACACAGGATCCATAGCCGCCAACATGACAGCAACACTTAACATGTAGGACGAGACATGCATCTGTCATACGATATTATCTTTTTCCCCCGACAAAGACAGCGTTGTTAACATTTGTGTGAGTGTTTTTATTTATTCATTTATATATTTATTTATTTATTTATTTATTTATTTATTTATTTATTTATTTATTTATTTATTTATCTATTTATTTATTTAATATTTATCTATTTATTTATTTATCTATTTATTTACTTTATCTTTTATATATTTATTTGTCCGTTGAATTTTTGCACGCTTCGGTTATTTATTGATTTTACCTGTTTTGATTTGTAAGTTGTAAATTCTATGTTTATGTTCTATATTGGCAGCACATCTGCCTAAAAATAAACATTTGAATTCAATATTATCTATGATAATTTTATGTACACAGTGAATAAGGAGTGAGAATATTTGAGTTTTTATAGCTATATAACTATTACAAAATGAAATCAGAATAAGAAAAATAAAATGTTGGCTGCATCATAACGAATGTGACGATTTTCCTTTAGTTGGTAAGGAGAGGGTTAACCTTGATCCGAACCCGCGACCTTTCAATCCAAATCATACACTGCGAGTTATTCACCGCCCTTAGATTGGGTCAAAACGCACCGGAAACAAAGCATTACCTTAATTTAATTCTGACACCAGTTAGTACTGCCCTACTGTGGAATAACAACTTTTCTCAAATTTGGACCAGAAAACTCGTCCTTCAAAAAAGAACCCTCTCAATAAATCTGGGTCTGAAGTCATTTTGTCAGAAACTCACAAACCTGGGACCAACAATATTAAAACGTGGTTATATTTTTCAAAGTTTGGGACGTGGCTCGCATCGCCTCCTTAGCTCTTACGTCAGGAAACGTGAATGGTATAAGGACCTAGGTTAATAATAACGAGAAATGATGATGATGATGATGATGATGATGATGATAATAATAATAATAATAATAATATATTATTAATAATGATAATAATAATAATAATAATAATAATAATAATAATAAATAATAATAATAATAATAATAATAATAATAATATAATAATAATAATAATAATAATAATAATAATAATAATAATAATAATAATAATAATAATAATAATAATAATAATAATAATAATAATAACACAACAACAACAATAATAATAATAATAATAATAATAATAATAATAATAATAATAATAATAATAATAATGATAATCACAATAATAATGATATTAATAATAATAATAATAAAAATAACAACAACAACATAATAATATAATAATAATAATAATAATAATAATATAATAATAATAATAATAATAATAATAATAATAATAATAATAATAATAACAATCCACAGGCAACACGCTCTGTGCGTTGCATATAGGGTAATAGAAAGTAACCAAATTTATGTTAGTATATAACAATAAATGGAAACAATAATATAATATGCTCCATATCTTTCATAATAATGACAATAATAATATAAAAAGTGAGTACACTCACATCATTACAACTGTCTTCATTAGTGAATAAAAACCCCGACTATTACTGTTACGACTGGAATGCCAAACTCTGAAAAAAAAGACCCAGCCAAAACATTAAAACAAAAAATGTACTCTAAATATCGACTTAAAATTCCAGACCTGTGACAGTGTTGTCGCTGTTCGAAATATTGTAATATCGCTTAACAGGCGCCATGCCTCGTCCTACATGTTACTTACTTACTTACTTATCCGAACCAGCGACCACCTGAGCTCTAGCCCTTCGGTCTTGTGCCATGACGTAGAAGTTAGACGTCTTTTGTAGTTGTTCCGGGTGTCCTACATGTTAAGTGTTGCTGTTGGTTAAGGACTCTGTGTAAAGTGATTTGAGCACGTTTAGTGGATATTATAATATATAAATGTTCAATTAAATTAAAACAGTGAAGAATTGAATTTTAACTTTTATTGGAATTTTAACAGATGTTTGAATTTTGAGGAATGTATTTATCATTGTTTAGCTTAATTTATCAAATTTCTCTACAAAGTGGATACACACACATTTCGTTCCTGAATTGAAAGTACACACGAATATGATAGGTTCTATAGATAGTATGAAGTTGACGTCACTCGGGTCGTTATTGCTGCTTTTTGCCATCCGCGTTTATGAGTAATTCTCACGAAACTGTATTAATCAGACTATAAAAGTTCGTGGTTACACATAGTTTTGTGTGTTGGTCCGTTATACCACCGGATGGCAATGTTGTGAGCTTCTTAGCCAAGCGCATACTATCTATACAAACGTGTAATTATGTCCACGTCGTATATCATAAGATTCTTACATTCTTGCTTTTTGTAATTCCAGACGTGTTCCCAACCGCCACACGAGCTTGCGAGTACGCGTTGGGAACAAAGTTCGAATCCCAAAAAGCAAGAGTGTAAGAAAGCATTTATTCTACTCCTCAGCCGATTCCTATAGATAGAATGCGCTTGGCCAAGGAGTTCACAACATTGCCATCCGGAAGTATAACGGACCAACACGCAAACTCTGTGTAACCATGAACTTTTATAGTCTGGTTAATACAGTTTAATGAGAACAACTCACAAACGCGGATGGCAAAAACAATAACAAAGGCCTGAGTGACGTCATCTGCATACTATCTATTTCGTCATCTTTGAATAAAAGACATGTTCAAAAACATTGAAATGATACTAATTCTTAAAGAATCTGATTTTTAGTGAAATTTAACGATTTATAATCTGACGTCACAAATTATTATTGTAAACATGATATCATTACGCGTTATTATTCAGGGAGGGGGAGGGGGAGGGGGGGGGGGGTGAAATGATACCGATTAGCTACGGTACAAAATACTTCCTAAAGTCTATAAAAACATCGTAACTGGAAATTGAAATCGTAATTGATATTTTGAGACAAAGGAACTGAATGAGAACAAAAGATTATTTAACCTCCTCCTCCTCCTCCTCCTCCTCCTCCTCCTCCTCCTCCTTATTCTTCTTCTTCTTCTTCTTCTTCTTCTTCTTCTTCTTCTTCTTCTCCTTCTTCTTCTTCTCTTCTTCTCTCCTCCTCTCCTCCTCCTCCTCCTCCTCTCCTCCTCCTCCTCCTCCTCCTCCTCCTCCTACTCCCTTCTTCTTCTTCTTCTTCTTCTTCTTCTTCTTCTTCTTCTTCTTCTTCTTCTTCTTCTTCTTCTTCTCTTCTTCTTCTCCTTCTCCTCCTCCTCCACCTCCTCCTCCTCCTCCTCCTCCTCCTCCTCCTCCTCCTCCTTATTCTTCTTCTTCTTCTTCTTCTTTTCTTCTTCTTCTTCTTCTTCTTCTCCTTCTTCCCCCTCCTCCTCCTCTCCTCCTCCTCCTCCTCCTCCTCCTCCTCCTCCTTTCTCCTCCTCCTTCTCTCTCTTCTTCTTCTTCTTCTTCTTCTTCTTCTTCTTCTTCTTCTTCTTCTCTCCTCCTCCCCTCCTCCTCTCTCTCTCTTCTTCTTCTTCTTCTTCTTCTTCTCTCTCTTCTTCTTCTTCTTCTCTTCTCTTCTCCTCTCCTCCTCCTCCTCCCCTCCTCCTCCTCCTCCTCCTCCTCTCTTCTCTTCTTCTTCTTCTTCTTCTTCTCTTCTTCTTCTTCTTCCTTCTTCTTCTCTTCTCTCTCCTTCTCCTCCCCTCCTCCTCTCCTCCTCCTCCTCCTCCTCCTCCTCCTCCTCCTCCTTCTTCTTCTTCTTCTTCTTCTTCTTCTTCTCCTCCTCCTCCTCCTCCTCCTCCTCCTCCTCCTCCTCCTCCTCCTCCTCTTCTCTTCTCTCTTCTTCTTCTCTTCTTCTTCTTCTTTCTTCTTCTTCTTCTTCTTCTTCTTCTTCTTCTTCTTCCTCCTCCCTCCTCCTCCTCCCTCCTCCTCCTCCTCCTCCTCCTCTCTCCTCCTCCTCCTCCTCTCTTCTCTCTCTCTCTTCTTCTTCCTTCTTCTTTCTTCTTCTCTCTCTTCTTCTTCTTCTCCTCTTCCTTCCTTCTTCTCTCCTCCTCCTCCTCCTCCTCCTCCTCCTCCTCCTCCTTCCTCCTCCCTCCTCCCCTCCTTCTTCTTCTTCTTCTCTTCTTCTTCTCTCCCTTCTTCTTTCTTCCCCTCCCCACTCTCCTTTTTTTTTAAGAATATTTATTTTCCCAATTCTACTGTAGAATAATTGTTACAGGTTTCTGTATGGTGAATCCAATCCGGTACTTTTTACTTTTCTTTGAAATGTTTCAAATAATACGGCATGACGGATGATATACACCAGTTACTCGAGTCCTACAGGGGTAAAAGTTGTCCGATTGGTTAATTGACAACTTGGTATATTTGGTCCATGGTAACTGGTAAGGTTTATGTCAGGCTAAAAGTGTAGGCATCTGGGTGTTATCAAGGCGATTTCTACCCTTTTTTGATAAAATAAAATAAAAAAATAAAAAAATCCCTTTATTCATCCCATATGGGAAATTTGTCTCTAGGGTCTATTCCAAGGGAAGACTGGAATAACCCAGGCGTCAGTCGCAGTGCAGCGCCGCAAATTGAGCTAAGACGAGATGACTTGCTCAAGGCCACACAGCGCAGCGGTGGTGATCGAACTCGATACCTTTCGGATAGGAAGCAAAGACCCTACCGCTGAGCCACGCTGCTCCCAATGGTTATATGAAGCGCATTTTTGTCAGTTCTTAACAATTGTAGTTTTAGTAGCAAAGTTCATTTTTAAAACCTGGCTTAATAAATTGGAAAAATAATTCCTGATCGTTTTGTCCCTGCATATTGTCCTACAATATGTCTTGAATCAGTTTAAATTAAACTAAAAATTAAATAAAATGTTTTAAAAAAGAGCTTTTATATAGCGCAATATCCACTATTAAGTGTTAAAAGAAAAGAAAAGATTTGTCTTTGAATAATTGGACAGCAGGTATAGATAGTTCGAAGATGACATAACTCAGGTATTTGTTGTTTTGTTTTCTTTTTTTGCCATCCGCGTTTATCAGTAATGCTAACTGAACTGTATTAACCTGACTATAAACGTTCATGGATACACACAGTTTTGTGTGTTGGTCCGTTATACTTCCGGATGGCAATGTTGTGAGCTTCTAAGCCAAGCGCATACTATCTATAGATCATTCACATGGATATCAATAAATAGCTTCATACACAATCAAATGGACCGATTTCCACCCAGGCATAGTCGAATTTTTTTTTCTTTCTGACCTCCTGGCACCCAGTAGTGATTGTGTAGCTGTGTCTGTTAAATCTGGCATAAAGCATAAATCTAGCATTTCTTTCTCTTTGTTTGACAATAAAAAAAAAAAAAAAACGATTTAAATTCCGGTTCCATGAGCTTTTATACTTGTGCTGACCACTATCGACATTTGGTATCTATCAAAGAGGCGAGCGGGAGAGGATTAGGTAGGTAGCCGTTTGGGTTAAATGGGGGTCAAATGAGGTCAAGTGAAGAGGGAGAGGAGGAGAGAGAGAGAGAGAGAGAGAGAGAGAGAGAGAGAGAGAGAGAGAGAGAGGAAGAGAGGTCAGGAAAGAGGTTGTAAAACATACTTATTATTACTACCATTCGGATCGAGAAAGTTGTTATACCTGTTCAAACCATTACTGGCATTTTTTTTTAGATCAAAAGGCAACAACAAAACGCCTTTTTCATATTAGCTAGGAGACTTTACCTTTCTACGTGTAATTCCGCCCCCCCCCCCCCCCCCCCCCCCATAAACCGGTGTTAATTCTCAATTAAACCAACGGTACCAAAAAGTGGGTTCAACCAGTTAAATGTCGTAACGGAAAGACACGTATTCAAAAAAATTGCCAGATAACTAGTCCTTCAAATATTTATCGATTAAAATGACCCTCGGCTTGTCAAAAACTCTCAAATCTGAGGAATCGTCTTTGAAGTTTGAGCGTTTTTCACAAGTTGATGATAGTAGTAGTAGTAGTAGTAGGAATGGCTACACCTCCAAATTTATTTCGTCAACCCAGCTTCAAAAGTCTTCCTCCGCCCTAAGGACGGTTTCGTAGCCACCTTCAAGGTTGATGATCATTTTGATCGACCGATATCTGAAGGCCAAAATTTAAAGTCAGTGTGTTTGGTGCCTCTTTTCCTTGTTTTTATTTGATAGTATGGATGTTCCATCTTGGCCCCTGCAAATACGTTTTTGAGACAATGATGGCCCCTGCTATACAAACAAGAAATATCTCTTAAATCTCAGGTTTAAAAGTGTTGGGAAGTTGTGAATCATCTTAAAATAACTTCGATGTGTGACAGTTTTCAAAAACGATAGAAACAGAAAAGTACATGCATTTGATCACGTAGGGTCATGACCATCTCCAGTGGATACTTTGGACACATCAGGAAGGGTATTCCACACCCATCTGGGATTCCTGGAGTCGAGCCCCGATATCGGCATCTCTTTTATTTGTGTCCAAGACAGCGGAAGAGCAGCGTCCCTTGATTGGACGTCACCCATAGTCTGTGACGTCACCGGCGGAAAAGTTATTAGAGAGAGAACGTCATGTTGGTTGTGCGCATGCGTCTCTCGTCCTCGTTCTCTCTCTAATAACTTTTCCGCCGGTGACGTCACAGATGGGTGACGTCCAATCAAGGGACAGAAACACTTACCAAACGCATTCACTCAACAGCTCATTTTCCGGCGTTTCACATGCAGGGCTGCTGGCATCTGGGTTTTCTTGGTATTTTCTCGAGGTAGACCCAAAAGAAAGTATGCTCTGAGGATGAATCAAGATGACAACCCCCCCCCCCCCCCCCCAAAAAAAAAAAAAAAAAAAAAAAAACAAAAAAAAAAAAACAAACAAACAAAAAACCCCACAAAAAAAAACAAACAAACAAACAAACAAACAAATCTGGTTCCGATCTCATGGAAGAATAAAACCAGTCTTCCAGAGGACTGGGTACATGCCTGATTGTGTAATTGATCTTGTGGTTTCAGAGGAATGCCATCTGATATTCTAGTCTAAACATATATTGGTCGTCGATAGAGATCACCATCCTCGTTCTTTTACGTCTCGTAATACGCTTCAACAGTCATGACGTCACTTTCCTCGTAATGACGCATGGTAACTTAGTAACTGGTTCTAAACTATCGGAGCAATGGCGGACGCCCTTATGAAATATTTCTCCGACGTGCATAAAAGTGTATCCAGAGGAGAAAAACATTATAAATATGATCATATTTTGACTTTTATACATTCTGATCACATGACATATGAAAAGTTCTAGCCAGCATGAAGAATAAAAAGTACCTACTTTCTTTGTTTAGAACCAAGCTGCTCGCCGTTGCTGGCGACGTGACATCAGACTATTAACTCCAATTGTGTAATTGATATTGTGGTTTCAAAGGAATGGCATCTTATATTATTCTAGTCTAAACATATGTTGGTCGTCAATAAAGATCATCATCCCCTTTCTTTTACGCCTTGTAATTTTCAGAATCTGGCTATAGATAGTATGCAGATGACGTCACTGGGGCCTTTGTTATTGTTTTTGCCATCCGCGTTTGTGAGTTGTTCTCACTAAACTGTATTAACCAGACTATAAAAGTTCATGGTTACACAGAGTTTGTGTGTTGGTCCGTTATACTTCCGGATGTCAATGTTGTGAACTCCTTGGCCAAGCGCATTCTATCTATACATCCAGCAACTAAAATAGGTATGCCACCTTATGATTCAATTATGTAACCTATCCATTGTTTTTTCCTACGTTTGGAGGACTGGTTTCACACTTCCAAGGCGTTTGGAACCAGAATAGTAGGTGTTACGTCACCTGGAATAATCCAGGCGTTAGCCGGCGTGCAGCGCCGCAAATTGAGCTAGGGCGAGGTGACTTGTTCAAGACCACACAGCACAGCGGCGGGTGATCGAACTCGGTACCTTTCGGGTACGACGCAAAGACCGTACCGCTGAGCCACGGGCTGGTGAAATGTAAGCTTTTTGGCTATACGCAATGCACCAATAAGTTCATAGCATTTTATTGATTAGCTTGCTGTGTTTACCTGTAGGGTTGTTTACATTTTTGATAAACAAATGATATTAATGTGTTTAATTTTTCTTGGGATAGATCAAATTGTTGAACACCAGCAAACAATGTCATGACTGATGACTTGGCTGAAAGACAGAGTGAATAGAAATAATGTGGGTTTCAGTAAAACGCTTATTATTTCTGTCTCCTAAAATAACACATAATTGGTATTCCAAAACACAAACATATCGGAACAATGGTGGACGCCCTTATGAAATACTTCTCCGACGAGCATAAAAGCGCATCCAGAGCAGAAAAACACTATAAATCAGATCATGTTTTGACTTTTATACATTCTACTCACATGACATGTGAAAAAGTTCTAGCCAGCATGAAGAATAAAAAGTACAGATTTTCTTTGTTAAGAACCACGCTGCTGGTTGCTGGGCGGACGTGACATCAGACTATTGAATCCTATTGATGGTTCGAGCATTAGTAAGCATTGACCAATCAGAATACACCCTGCCACTTAGCCCCGTTCACCCCCCCCCCCCCCCCCCCCCCCCCGCTCGATTGTTTATTTTCTGTCAACGGAAAGGTCTGGGAAGCATTCTTTAATTTTCATCGCGCTACTTACAAATTGTTCAAACATATTTTTCAAAATTCCGAAATGGTGCACACATTGAACTTGTTTCAGCGATGACAGCGATCCTGAACGTTTTGTTGGAGTTGTGGGAAGTGGGAAGCATATTTTTTTATTCCCTTCCCAACGCCGATAAGGCAACATGAAAAGTCCTTTTGAAAGTATTAAATTAAGAAATTATGAAGCAGACACTGGTGTAATATAAAGATGTTTTTTTTTTCTCTTTTTTTCTTGTTATTTTAAAAGTTATTTCTAGCTTTGTCAGGCTCTTTTTCATACACACTTATTCAGAAAAGTGTTTGAGAGAGATTTCTCTGTGCGGTCAACCCATAGCTATCTAATTGGATTCAATAGTCTGATGTCACACCGCCCGGCAACGGCGGCTATCTTGGTTCTAAACATTACTTTTTATTCTTCATGCTGGCTAGAACTTTTCATATGTCTTGTGATCAGAATGTGTAAAAGTCAAAACATGATCAAATTTATGGGGTTTTTTTCCTATGGTTACGCTTTTATGCTCGCCGGAGAAATATTTCATACGGGCGTCCGCCATTGTTCCGATAGTTTAGAGCCAGTGTTACTAAGTTACCATGCGTCATTAGGAAAGAAGTGACGTTACGACTGTTGAAGAGTATTTCAAACCTCAGCTACGAAGATAGACTCAGAGCATTAGACCTCCCTGGCCTCATGTACAGAAGACTCAGAGGAGATCTAATTGAAACTTATAAATTGACCAACAGTCTCTATAAAGTAAACGTAGAATATTACCTCGCATTTAACAAAGACAAAAGAACAAGAGGCCACTGTTATAAACAGGAATGTAAATGCAAACTTGAAAAAAATTCTGAAATTCTGCGAACTCATTTCAATAGTCTACATCGACCGTCTCAGTAGGTACCTACTTCGGAAAACTCCAGTGACACTCCAGGAATGAGGTGATAAATGGCCTTGTGATTATGACAAGATTTTTAGGACTTTTGAGTGACAACTCTCAGAATAAAATCCAGATTATTTTGTTTTTGGATGGATTTTAATGATTTATGTCTCCTTTTTGTCAGGAGGAAATACCATTATTTGGTGTTGTTCATGCTTAAATCAGTGCCCATTTAGTAAATCTTATCCTTATCTTTATGGATTAAACAGGGTTAAATTAGTTTGGGATAATGAAAAAAAATCAGAATTTTGCAATTCTTAACTTATTTTCACAGCACATAATCCAACATCTAATTTTTTACATTAAAATTAAATTCAGGTCAGAATATTACCTCCAATGACTAAATGAATCTGACAATAATAAAAACTCTCACTCAAATTTCAACAGCCATATTATTACTAAGGCCAATTTTGAAATTGGAAAGAGGGTCACTTTCCGATATTTATCATTTTCTCAGGTCCCAAACCCTTCTGCTAATAACAAAGGCAATTAGAGTACATTACAATTCCAATACTACATTTTTAGGTTTAGAATAGTGTTTAAAAGCCTTTTACTTTATTGGTGTAGCTTTCAATGAGAACAAACAAATTTGATTTTTTTTCCCCACCACAGTCAAAAGTTCATCGTAGTCTCAGCCAGAAATGAGACCCCATAGACATTTCTCACAAAGACCAAGGCTGAGGGAAATGCATCTTCAGACTTATTATGACTGAAATGGATTGCACCACACAGTAATTACTTACAGAAACAGAAATAAATTCCAACTGAGCCTTAGGAAGAAACTGTAACAACAACATCAGAGCTAAGTCATCAATACTCGATGTGCACCCACCATCTTCTACTTTCGATTCTGATCCCATGTTTTGCTTCCGGTAAACTAAAAATAACCCTCCTTGTTTACACAACAGACGTAAATCGAGTTCCGAATTAAAATTAGGAAAGTTCGGAAATTCGAACGCTATCAATCCTTAGTACTTCCGAATTAAAATTCGGAAGCTGTCGTGGAAATAAGTTGAATGGTTAAATACACGTATAATCATAACTGACACAACAGTAGTGTTAATAAGTGTTTCAGTGCATTGGAAATGGATACACACTACAAATTCTCTATATATGTACAGCAGTATCTCTTATCACAAGAGTTGTTGGTAGTGAGGTATTGAGAAATATTTAAATAGTTTGGGGAAGCTAGAAAATGTGTGAAAAATAGGAAATCCTAATAATTCTGAAAGATTTACATCCCTGTATAAACTTGCCAAACAAAATTGCCGTTTAAACATCCGAAAAAAATTCTTTAGTCAGGGAATTGTTAATACATGGAATAGCCTGCCTGAAAAAATAGTCACCGCGCCAAGCATAAAACAACTTTAAAAGCCAAATTGACAGTTTCCTGCAGGATCTAAAATACAGCACCGATTTCCCATTGAAGCTGGCCAGCCTTTCGACCTCCACAAGTTGGTGGAGACCGTTCCAAAGACCATCAACGGGCCACCGGCCCTCTACGATGAACTCATACTCATACTCATACTAAGTTCATGCCAAGCATCAAAATAGGTCAGTCCCACAGTTTGTGACTCTTTATCCCAATGTTTTGCCACACCGGTGACGGAAGTACGTCACGACACGTGATGACACTATACTTTGTTTTCAATCGCCTGTGTTAAAAAAAAACAATAACAAAAAAAACAAAAAAAAAACAAAAAAAAAAAACAAATAGAAAATAAAAATAAAACAGATTGGCGCCATACCATATTATATTTTGGGACTTTAAAAAAATCATAGATCGCCCGCCCCCTTTTGTGAAAAAAGAATTACTCAGAAGAGAGAGAGAGAGAGAGAGAGAGAGAGAGAGGAGAGAGAGAGAGAGAGAGAGAGAGAGATTGTTGTTTTTGTTTTTAAGGCCAGGGTTTTACGGCGCTTGCAACACATTTAGGTCATATCAGCGCCAGTAAAAAGGACGAAAATGGGATGGTAAAAAGTTCTAGAATTACAATAAAAGCACCCAAGTAAAGGGAATACAAAGGGGAATTGGTTCAAATAGAGAAGATATGTAGACTCCAAGAGCACACTAAAAGTCTCATCCAGACACAATCACAGGCTCCTCCTAAGAGGAATACACTCAAATGTTTACAAATTATACATAACATGTAAACAAAACATACAGTGCATAACAGAAAGATGATTTACAAAAACAAAAACATCTCCCAAAACCATTTGACTGTATCCCTCTGAGCCAGGGTATTCGGCCAGGGCCAGGGCAAAACTAAGTAACCTCATTCCAAGACAAAGACAGAAAGCCAAATAGATATAGGGGGACAGAAGACACAGTAAGTACCTCCCTGCCCAATATGGGAGGTCAGTAACCCCACCCAGAGAGAGAGAGAGAGAGAGAGAGAGAGAGAGAGAGAGAGAGAGAGAGAGAGAGAGAGAGAGAGAAATATATGACCTAATTCCAGTTCCGTTCACAGCTGGTGTAGTTTTGGAAATAATGTAAAAAACTTTTTTACCCGCTCTGCTATTATTCATGATGTACAATTACAAATTTATTATCAAAGTCAGAGAGAGAGAGAGAGAGAGAGAGAGAGAGAGAGAGAGAGGGGATACCTAATCCCTATTTAACACTGTTCAGTGTACAGCTGGTGTGGATAGTGGATTGTCGGAAGAGAGAGGTAAATTTAAATGAATAAAAACTGTCGCTACCGCTACCATACTCAATAATGGATCTCTCTCTCTCTCTCTCTCTCTCTCTGTGACTTGCGTTGATTTATGATTCAAAGCGTAAAACACAAAGACGCTCGTTGTGTGATGTAACGGATTTTACACTTTAGAAAGTCGTATCATGTAAGTATGGGAAATATTCTATTATTATTTCTACCATTATTATCATTTTCATTATTATGCTTAAAAAATGTATTATCCTTATCATTATTTTGCTAAAAAATGTATAAAAATCTTATATTATTGTATTACTGTACACTCTCTAAAGGGAGTGACTATTCTCATCCCCCTAGTCTAGGATGCTAGTCTTCATAATAGTAGTCCACAATTGTTGTATGTTTAATCCAAAGGTTGTAATGCAGTAATTTGTTAAGTTTCTTGTCACAAGTTGCACAATTAAAATCAAAAATCAATCTAATCCAAATCGCAAAAAGCCGGGGGGGGGGGGGGGATGAGAATAGAGGCAGCCCTATCTAAACTAAAATGATGGTATGAAAAAGTGTGTATGAAAACGTGCAAGACAGTCTTTTCAAATACAGTTTTCCTATATTTATCTTATATCAGTGCCATCTCCCTAATTTGTCGCTCTCTAACTCATTTCTGCATTTTGGAAAGGGCAGTTTTCCGCAAGTTCCAAGCGGTACTACCGCAAACTCGGGGACCCAAATAATTTTTCGGTTTTGGGAGGGGGGAAACTTTTTTTTTAAAAATAATTTTGGGGGTTTGGGAGGGGGGAAACTTTTTTTAAAAGTCTCTCCCCTCGCAAACCCCCTACTAGACTTCTTTAAAAAAAAAAAGTTTTCCCCCATCCTAAAGCCCCAAAATTATTTGGGTCCCCGAGTTTGTGGTAGGACCGTTCCAAGCACTGGGTTCGCCTTGTTATTTAATGTTATCTAACATCATTATTTTTTATTGCATTATTTATATCAATATAAAAGGATGAGGGTTTGGAAAAAAAAAAGGTGTGGGGGGGGGGGGGGGGGGGGTGTCTTTTTTGTATATTTTTTCCTAATGGGACTTGTCCTTCAGTGCTAGGAACTTGTGCAAAGACACCCTTTGTAAGAAAACTTTTACTTTATCTATCCAATGACTTCCGACTTATCAAAACCTTTCAACGCGGTCTCATGTTTATGATTTTTGTGCGGCTATGTGTCTTGTGGTATGACACTCGCTTTCGGATCGGAAGGTCCTGGGTTCGAGCCACGCTCGGCGCATAGTTGAGTCCTTGGAAAAGGCTCTTTACTCACATCCTCTCACCGTACTCAGGTGTACAATGAGTACCTGGTCGAAAAAAATAAATATCGCCTTACAGGCGTCATGTCTTGTCCTAAATGTTAAACGTTGTTGTTGGCCAGGGACCCCTTTAAAGCGCTTTGAGCACATTTAGTGGATATTGCGCTATATAAAAGCTCAATTTAAAAAAAAAAGATTTTTAAAACCAAGTTTTAGAGTTATTATGGTAGATGGATATATTAGGAAGTAAACGTTTTGTGGTCAACATGTAAAAAAAGGGCTTAGTTATCCATAACATCAAGGGAGATGAGTGTTGTCTGCAACGCCGATTAAAACGCCCCCTATTGTTATATCCATAGATAGTTCTTAGTTGACGTCACTCAGGTCTTTGTTATTGTTTTTTGCCATCCGCGTTTATGAGTAATGCTCGCTAAACTGTACTAACCTGACTATAAACGTTCATGGATACACACAGTTGTGTGTGTTGGTCCGTTATACTTCCGGATGGCAATGTTATGAGCTTCTAAGCCAAGCGCATACTATCTATTAGGGATAAAGAATCATTTGTAATGTTTTAGATTGACCTTTCGCATTGTTGCCATACGACAGGAATGTCCACTATTTTTAGTTGTATTTCCCTCACACGTCATAACATTATTGTATAATGAGATCTAGGTGCTGCGAGAATTCAGATCATTGCATTGTATATATATCAGATATTATTTTCACAACTTTAAAATAAAAGAAGAAAACACTTGAAAGTTTCAACCCTAAAAAGTATGAAAAAATTACATCCTTCATTTTGAACTTTTGCCCCATTGCGAAGACCTATTGTAAAGGAACATGTCGGAACACATACTTGTGAGTAAATATTGTAGTCAAAATACATAGCTGGATGAATGTTTAAAAATGTTACCCATACTGCCTAGTTGGTAATTGTATTTGATAACATTTGGTCTTTAATTCCTTGTTCAGTGTACAGATTGTATGCGCTTGGTTAAGAGGCTCACAACATTGCCATCCGGAAGTATAACGGACCAACACAATGTAACCTTAAACATTTAAAGTCTGGGTCATATAGTTTAGTGAGAAGTACTCATAAACGTGGATGTCAAAATCAATAACAGAGACCTTCGTTCTATCTATAGATAGAATGCGCTTGGCCAAGGAGTTCACAACATTGCCATCCGGAAGTATAACGGACCAACACACAAACTCTGTGTAACCATGAGCTTTAATAGTCTGGTTAATACAGTTTAGTGAGAACAACTCACAAACGCGGATGGCAAAAACAATAACAAAGGCCTGAATGACGTCATCTGCATACTATCTATAGATAGAATGCGCTTGGCCAAGGAGTTCACAACATTGCCATCCGGAAGTATAACGGACCAACACACAAACTCTGTGTAACCATGAACTTTTATAGTCTGGTTAATACAGTTTAGTGAGAACAACTCACAAACGCGGATGGCAAAAACAATAACAAAGGCCTGAGTGACGTCATCTGCATACTATCTATACAGTTTAGTGAGAACAACTCACAAACGCGGATGGCAAAAACAATAACAAAGGCCTGAGTGACGTCATCTGCATACTATCTAGTATGCAGATGACGTCACTCAGGCCTTTGTTATTGTTTTTGCCATCCGCGTTTGTGAGTTGTTCTCACTAAACTGTATTAACCAGACTATAAACGTTCATGGTTACACAGAGTTTGTGTGTTGGTCCGTTATACTTCCGGATGGCAATGTTGTGAACTCCTTAACCAAGCGCATACTTTCTATAAATTCGCCAGCAGCATCAATCACGGGTCTCTGAAAATACTTCAATAATGAACTCCAAAGTGTCTCCAGACTAGAGAATCACGTAAAAAGTCGCACGATATTTAAAAGTTTGGCCACGATACTTATTGTCCTTCAAATATCGATCGATGAAAAAGACTAATTTGTCCAACCAAAAAAAAAAAAAAAAAAACAACAAAAAAAAACAAAAAAAAAACAACAACAACAAAAATAAATAATAAAAATGTAAAAAAAAAATTTAAATTCAAACTTGGTACGTCTTTGAAGTTCTAACAAAAGGTGGGTCATTTTAATCGATCGAAGTTTGAAGGACCAGTTTTCTGGCCAACGTTTTACAGATTTACGTTTTCTTTAATCAAAATGGATTTAAATTATTTTGACATTGCATGGCTGTGTAATCGTGCTCTTTTCCTAAACGCTACTTATACGAAACTAGTAAATTTTTGTTGAATAATTTGTACATTAAAGCTTCAGGATTCATTGCAGGCATTCAAGTGCCGTCTCGACGCTCATTGTGAAACAGAAAAAATACTGTTGTAGAGTTTTTAATCGGTAGATAACCACGCCTCTCGGACAATCGTCAGTCATAATGTAAAAAATGGCAGTGATTGGTAGACACAGCAAACTACACAGGTTTTACTATCGATGGTATGTGTTAAATAAAATACCCACTGTTCTACCGCTTGATCAGTAGAAATAGCACATAAAACTATGTGTAAACTTAAACGTTTTTAAATTATCGAGAAAACCGTGTGATAACTAGTCACCCATTTGTCAATATAAGAACAATAACAATGATCAGAGAGAGAGGTCGATTTCATTCACGTTATCGTTTATAAACAACCAACTGTTTGTCCGAGCACGTGTGAAGGTGTGTCACAAATTCCATGTTTTGATTGGTCAAAAATCTACTGGTTAATTCAGACACCTCCTTCCACTATGTGGCATGCCCCGTTTTGAGAGACGTGAATTAATTACTTTCACGAATGCACAAGAGAAGATAAAAGGCTGTAAAAGGATACATAAATCTGGACTTATATCATTTATCATATCATATCACTAGGTAAATCTGCTATTATAGACCATAATAATAATAATAATATATTATACTGATTTATTCCGACAAACAATCTGGTTTTCATTATAGCCCCCCCCCCCCCCCCCCCCCCACACACACACACACACACAAACCCCTTTTACTTTAAGTTTCGATTGATTAAAATAACTCCCGAGTGCGGCTTTGTGGTATTATGGTTTGAGACTTGGCTTCTGACCTGTGGTTCCAGTTCGACTCCCGCAGTTCAACTCTTGGAAAAATGAGACCTTTGCCTCTACTAGTTTTTTAGGCGGACCCTTTGGTCATTTTCTCTCACCGCACCAACGTGTAAAAAGCCTTAAGCCTAACAGGCGTTATGTTTATTTTAATATTATATTAAGTATAGGCTGGTGGGTTATCTAAAAATAATAACCCACCAGCCTGTGTAATAACAAGCAGAGGACAAACAATACAACAAGTTGAATGTTTCAAATATTTAGGCTTCAATGTAACATCCAATGGAAAATCAGATTGTGAAATAAAGAAAAGAATAGGTATGGCGAAGAATGCATTCAACCAGCTGCATACAATTATGAAAAACAGGAATATTAGCATGAAAACAAAAATCAAAGTCCTGGATTGCTATGTACTGTCTGTGCTGCTATATGGTTGTGAGAGCTGGACCATAAACAAGACCATGGTTAAAAGACTGGAGGCAGTGGAAATGTGGTTTTACAGAAGAATGATGAGGGTGTCATGGATGGAAAGGAAAAGAAATGAAGAAATTTTAGAAATGGCAAACAGAAAAAGATCACTGATAACAAAAATCATCAAACGCCAAATGGAATTTTTAGGACACATTATCCGCCACCCTGGTTTGGAAATACTTGCCTTGACTGGAAAGATGAATGGAAAAAGAATAAGAGGAAGACAAAGAATAACGTATTTGAAAGGGATAAGAACTTGGACAGATGAAGCTGAGAAAGGTGGCGCTGCTTTAATAGAATTGGCAAGAGATAGATCAGCTTGGCGGAAGATGACCTCCGACGTCTGCTTCAGATATGGAACTACATGAGATGAGATTAAGTATAGATAGTATGCGCTTGGCTAAGAAGTTCACAACATTGCCATCCGGAAGTATAACTGATCGTTTATAGTCTGGTTAATACCGTTTAGTGGATAGTTCGAAGATGACGTCACTCAGGTCTTTGTTATTGTTTTTTGCCATCCGCGTTTATGAGTAATGCTCACTGAACTGTGTTAACCTGACTATACACGTTCATGGATACACACAGTTTTGTGTGTTGGTCCGTTATACTTCCGGATGACAATTTTATGAGCTTCTTAGCCAAGCGCATACTATCTATATCTAAACAAATGTCAACACGCTGCTTTGTTTATGAAAGTTGTAAACATACCCATATGTCAATCTGAATAAAATGACCAATCGTGATTTTAAAGGTGTGAACACTTTTCACTAAGTGGGTTACTTTGAGCACATTTTGCAATGTGACCAATGACCTCGAGCACATGGAAAGTTAATATAGATCATGCCCTTTGAGTCCTTTGAAAAGGCGCTTTACTCACATTCTCTCTCATCGTACTCGGGTTTAAAATAAGACGTTGGCAGTGTTATCTCTATCTGAAAAAAGTGTAATATCGCCTAACAGGCATCATGTCTCGTCCTACATCTTATGTGTTGCTGTTGGCCAGGGACCAGGACATGTAAAAAGCTTTGAGCACATTTAGTGGATAGAGCATTTTATTTGTGCCCAGTTGTTTTGTTTTGTTTTTGTTTTTTTGACCGAGATGCAAAAATGAAGAAGAAGAAAAAGTATTTTGTCGGTGTGTGTCAGTATGGTATGTGTGTTGGATCTCATTATAACACATTTACAGTCATGACACACTTGACGTGTTAGACCAAGATAGTAATGGCATTTAGACTAGAGTACAAAATGCCTGGCGTGTCCTTTCATCTATTTAGTATACACCGACACTTAGGGCCCGTGACCATCGTGCATGATCACAATGATGTTTACATTGATATGAGGGAGGGTGTAATAAAATAGTCATTTTCATATTCTTTGGGCTTAGCTGTGGAGTCGGGGATTTTCACTTTTACTGTGGCGGGGAAAAGTGGAAAAGTCACGTACTCTATGCTGGGATGACAAAAGACACAAATAGATACACATACGCACACACACACACACATACACACTCACACACACACACACATATATATATATATATATATATATATATATATATATACACACACACACATATATATACACCCACATACATATATATATATATATATATATATATATATATATATATACACACACACAGAGGGAGAGAGAGAGAGAGAGAGAGAGAGAGAGAGAGAGAGAGAGAGAGAGAGAGAGAAAATAAGCGCTCACAACTTCACATATAACATGAACACTCACGCATACAAAGAGAGAGAGAGAGAGAGAGAGAGAGAGAGAGAGAGAGAGAGAGAGAGAGAGAGAGAGAGAAAATAAGCGCACACAGCTTCACATATAACATGAACACTCACGCATAAAGAGAGAGAGAGAGATAGATAGAGAGAGAGAATTAATAGAGAGAGAGAGAGAAAATAAGAGAGAGAGAGAGAGAGAGAAAATAAGCGCACACAGCTTCACATATAACATGAACACTCACGCATACAAAGAGAGAGAGAGAGAGAGAGAGAGAGAGAGATAGAGAGAGAGATAGAGAGAGAGAATTGATAGAGAGAGAGAGAGAGAGAGAGAGAGAGAGAGAATAAGCGCACACAGCTTCACATATAACATGAACACTCACGCATACAAAGAGAGAGAGAGAGAGAGAGAGAGATAGATAGAGAGAGAGAGAGAGAGAGAGAGAGAGAGAGAGAGAGAGAGAGAGAGAGAGAGAGAGAGAGAGAGAATTGAATATTCACACATAGTTTTCAACATGTACCATGTCTATAATTTATACATTACGTTTTTCAACGCGTGACTCTGAGACGAACTACTGTGGACAATCACCAATGAAATTAACTCACCAAAACCCTAGACTAATTAAAGTCATTAAAAAAAATTTGTTGTTTGTTTTTATTGTCAGTTTTATTGATTTTTAACCTTCCAAAGATGATAATCATGAAATGTATACCATTGAGGTAAACATTTATCGCCACCCCGAGCAATATCAAATTTATCGAATTTCGTGTTGTTGTTAGTATTATCATATTCTACACACTTCTTTAAGGCTTATTAATTGTTCGATTATATGATATCATAATGGGTAAGCTTTTTATGTTCCATTAAATAGTTGACTTTTCTACATGAATTAGGTGAATATAAAACCAATTTAAGTGTCTTTTAAGAGTGCTCCTTAAACTTGATTTAGATCCCAGTTTTTAAAGAGATAGAGGGGCGGAAGCCACTCAATGTTAGAGTTGATACGGACGTTTTTATAGATAGATAGATAGATAGATTGTCACAAGGTGCGTTCGCAACTCGCAATGGATGCGAAGGCCGCTTATGACCTTAAAGTGTGGAGAGGTAGACGTGGACGTTACAATCACCAACAGAACACCGTATCTGACAAGAGAGCCATTATTATTTATTTAAAGTAAAAGAAAGGGGGACAGCTCATAGTTATTGAGCAAAACAGAATAACATTGCATATATTGACAGGAAAAATCAAAAGTACATACAAGTAAAAAGTAGTAATGCAATATAAAATTCATGTAAGTTTTAACCAAAATAAACTATACTTCACCCAGGTTCCAACCGTTTCATTAATTCCCACTAATAATGAAATTATTAATTACAGATAGGGTCAAAATAAACTGTTCATATTCCGAAAGGAGAATAAAATTAATTACAAAATTGTTCAACACAGGGTGCGGTGTTCCAGCCTGTTCAAATCCAAAATTGTTCCAAAATAAAACACATAGATCGAGTGTTACTTCCTCATCTTTACAAACATTACATTGTATTTTGTTCATATTTCTCAAAAATCATATTGTTCAAAAGGGTTCAAAACACATTTACCGGGCGCTATGTCCTAGCCCCGTCAAAATTACAAAGTTCAAAGATGCAAACGCATTTACCGGGCGCTATGTCCTAGCCCCGTCAGCTCTTCACTATATTAGAAGAAATATATAGATATATTAGTAAAAATGAAATTAACATAGACACAATGATAGCGTAAGTGATCAATTAGTATTTACTTAAAAATAATTCATTTAACTGAGGTCACGTTCTCAATTTCAACACAATTAAACTCAATGAATTAATTATTCACTAAAACAATAAAACTGTATATTATTTTAAACTTTAAGATAAGTGAAATAATTTTACGATATTAATCACTTAATCACTTGATGATTACTCAGCACATCAAAACAATATTATAAATTTTATATATTCTCACCGAGCACAAATTACAAAAACACAATATCGCTTAGAGCCCATAACCGGGTACGATATACAAAATACTGGCCATATTAGGCCCACTTCGGCTACAATACAGCCTAAAACACAATGCTGGCCAACACACAGGCCCAACACATATCGCCTGAGAGCCCATATTCGGGTGCGACATAAAATACTGGCCACTTTGGGCCCTTTTCACTGTGGCTTCAACATAGCCAAACAGAATTCCAGCCAACACACAGGCTGTACAGGTCTTCCTTCTTCGACCTCAAATCGCAGACTGCCAGTTGAACATCGGCCCAAGCCGAAACATAGGACAGGGTATCTAACGGTATCTCGGTTGATGCATAAGATTGATGAGGGTGTTTTAACACTGATGGAACATGATAACCCTCCGTTCTTTCATTGCCTTCATAGTCTACACCACCCACGGCGAAAACAAGGGAGTCCCTATTCCAACACCCATCCTACACTCATAAATCATTTAATTATATGGGTTTGATTCTACCCGAGACCTTGGTGGGTAGGACAACTATCTCCCTTTGTTACCTAGAAGGCATTTCTTTACATCACTCCCCACTGGAGGACAAAAATCCCAAATTTTTGATCAAAACTAAGAAATGCCTGACCACTAAGGCAGCCGAGACAAAAAGTCTGGACCATGATTGTCCGAACCTTTCACAGACATCAACCGAAAACGATACTGGTGGAGCAACAGTGACCATCTCATCAGACGACCATTTTCTGACTTGGCTTTGTTGAGATACAACAAAGGAGCGTGGTCAGTCTTCACAATGAATTCTCTGCCCATAAGATAGCTGTTCAAACTCCTGACAGCCCACACAAGAGCTAAACACTCTTTTCAATCACTGAATACCGTTGTTCTCTCGGTAACAGTTTCCTACTGAGGTAAACAACTGGATATTTACCATGGTAATCTTCATCGTCAACAACAGCTGCCACGGCACATTGAAGAATTCCACTTCCGTCTATGTCCGCGGTGCTCCGGTCATAGTACCGTTTCAATAAATTTGCGTGGTACGTTTTCTTTGAAGTACCAGCCTGTATTACATAATTATTATGTCCAACTACACGTTGAACTTCAAATGGACCTTGCCATTTCAATTCAAGTTTGTTGTGCTTTGTCGGGAGCAACAACAACACTTTGTCACCTTCTTTGAAGTTGCGCATCTTGGCTTTTCTATCGAAATATGCCTTATGCCGTTTTGAGGCCTTCTTTAAATTTTCATGGGCCATATGGATAGTAGTCTCAAGTTCTTCTTTTAGGTCTACAACATATTGGTATGTTGTCTTCACCTCTTCGTCCTCAATAGACTCCGTCCACAACTCTCTGAGAATTGTCATCGGGCCTCGTACTGGGCGACCGAACAACAATTCAAAAGGGGAGAAGCCCAAGGACTCCTGTGGTGCTTCACGGTAGGCAAACAGGGCCGCATTGAGATATCGATCCCAATCTGACGGTCTCTCTGTTGCCAATCTCTTAAGCATCCCTTTGAGAGTGCCATTAAACTTCTCCACCAGCCCATTACACTGAGGGTGATATGGACTTGTGGTAAGTTGTTTCACAGACAGTAGTCTACAGACTTCTTTCATCAAATCTGAGGTGAACTGTGTACCTCTGTCACTTAATATCTCTTTTGGTATCCCCGTCCTACTGAAAATGTCGACGAGGCCTTCCGCAACTGTCGCGGTTTCTATGTTTTTCAAGGCTACAGCTTCCGGGTACCGTGTGCAGTAATCTACCACAGTAAGCATGTAGCGATTCCCTCTATTTGATGCAGGAATAATTGGTCCTACCAAATCTACCGCTACTCGACTAAATGGTTCGTCTATCAGCGGAACTTCAGTCAGAGGCACTTTTGGGGTCATTCCTCTTGCCGTTGACCTTTGACATTGGTCACACGATCTACAGAAGCGGGTGACGTCATCCCAAATGTTGGGCCAGTAGAAATTACTGAGAATGCGCTCAGTCGTTTTCTTGGCAGCGAGATGTCCAGAGAGTATGGACTCATGAGCTAAACGCATCACTGTCTCTCGCAAATCTTTTGGGACCATGACTTGTCTAATCACGTCACCGTGCTCAATCTTTGGTGATTGAAAATATCGTACTAGAACCCCTCTATCATATTCAAACCAACTTTTATTATTGGCACCAGTCTTTTTCACTTCTTTCGTAACTGCTGCCTCTCTTGCACATTTCAATGTCTCGTCTTTGGTCTGTTTTTCTTTCAAAACAGCCGTACTAACACCTGTTTCCACTGAGGGGGCAGTGATCAATGGTTTCACTCTCTTTTCTTTTTGTGCCCTCGTCTGTGCTGCTTGAGCTGAGTGCTCACAATCATCTCGTATGAGATTCTCGTGGACTGAATCAGAGTGATCGTCATATGTTATTGGCGTTCCTGGGCATTTGACTCCTGGTATATTTCCCAAAATTACGTCATACAAAGGTGAGGCCATTTCTAGAGCCGTCACTCTTCCCTTGTAATATGGACAATCAAGCCACGCTTCAGTTAGTGGGGCACTCACAGTCTTCCCATCAGCTAGACTGACCTTCACTCTCTTTTCTTGTTCTTTCTTTTCTCTATTCACAAGGCCTTTTCTTATCACAACACAACTACTGCCGCTGTCTCTCAACACTTTAACTCTTTGTCCATTTATCCAACCAATGGCGACCGGCATACCTGTCGTCTCTATCGCGTGTCCCGAACATGCTGCGGACACCGTAATTAATTGTCAAAACTCTTTATTTTCCCTCGGCGCTTGACGTTGAGAGTTAGTGTTGTTCATGATACCATTGTTAGCAACATGATGTTGTGCATTGTTACAACATGGCAGCGGTTCTGGAGTATTCATAGCCGCTACTCCAAAAGTCTTCTTATCAGTATTCTCCATCCTTTTTCTTTCCCAGCACTGCTCAGTGGAGTGGTACCTACGACCACAGTATCCACATTTCGTGTCTCTCTGTATTGCAGAGATTTGTGGTCTGCTCTTACAATCCCTCTTCAAATGTCCAACTTTAAAACAGTTGTGGCATCTAATTACTGAAGTAGGTGGTTTCATGACAGGTTTGTGACCATCTTGCTGTTTGCTTGGAACCTTGTCATTCTGATATGACACAGTTCTTGAGAAAGCGCCGGCAGTCCCGTGCGCTTCGACATATTTCTCTACAGTGTCGACTACTTCCATAGATGTATTTGGTTTTCTTTCCTTCAGGAAAACCACCAGCTCCTTGTTACAAACATTTACGAGCTGTTCTTTAACAATCAAGTCCAAGATGTCCTCAGGCTTTGTTCTATCCTTGCCGGACATAGTTATCCACTTTTCCAGATATGTGGATATACGGGTTCGAAACTGACCCATCCTTTCTCCTATTTCTGGTCTACTTTTACGGAAACGCTCTAAGAAGCCGTCTTCCGTTAAATTGTAGCGTTTCAATAACGCGCACTTTACATTATCATACTGGGTAGCGTCTACCTCGTCCAAGCGAGTGTACACGTCCAACGCATTGCCTCTAAGCAACGCCGACAAATGAATCGCCCAATCCTCTTCTCTCCATCGATTTACGGTTGCATATCTTTCAAACCTGAGTAGATAGCTATCTATCTGATCTTTCGATTCATCAAAATATGGCAGGCGAGGACTTTTAGCCCCACAACTGCCAGTCGAGGGTTCACTGTCAGTGGAGGAAGGGGTTCGAACAGGGACCACTGAATTTTCAATTTTTAGGCGCTCTAGTTCCAGCTGCCTTTCAACAAGAAGAGCTTGTTGTTTCGTTTGTTCTGCGACTGCATCACGCTCTTTCTCTTTCTCAAACCTCTCTCTCTCTCCTTTTCCTCCCTGTCCCATTCCAACTTTTCTTCCACCCACACTCTCAGTTCGTCGCCATGTAAACCCAACTTTTCCCCACATTTTAACATCCGTTCCACATCCATAATGACAAAATATTTATCGCAACGTACTTAGAAAATCGATAGATTGAATAATATAAAAAGAGAAGGATCAGCTAAATGCAGATAAAAATCTACCCAGTATACCTATTGTCAAACAAACAATAGCAAAATTAGTAATAACAGCTGACGCTTCGTCAGTTCAAAAAGTTAAAACATCAAGCGATGACCACTACATTATACCAAAACAACATTATCTCGACTTTAATCAAACTAAAGTATTAAGGCCCTTCACACCGGCCTTTCATAGTTCGTGGTTCACTCGCTTTGTGAACAAAACAATAAGTAGCGATACGCCGCGCGTACCCTACAACATCAGTGTAACCTCGTTACGCCTGAACAATTACGTGATATCATTTCACTCACCCAAACTATAGCTTTACATTACAGACAGTACATAGTCGTTAAATGATGAGAAGTAGCGCCTGAAATTAGATCTGACAGCCCAACCCCCTGATATGCATCAGTACAGGAAGCGACTCTAAATCCCCACAACAATAAGAGGCATTGACTTCTCAGAAACGAAGGTGTCTGTTGCTGTATAACGTCAGACCACCAAACCACACAATAAGAAACCCTGCTCGCAGCGCCAATTCATGTCACAAGGTGCGTTCGCAACTCGCAATGGATGCGAAGGCCGCTTATGACCTTAAAGTGTGGAGAGGTAGACGTGGACGTTACAATCACCAACAGAACACCGTATCTGACAAGAGAGCCATTATTATTTATTTAAAGTAAAAGAAAGGGGGACAGCTCATAGTTATTGAGCAAAACAGAATAACATTGCATATATTGACAGGAAAAATCAAAAGTACATACAAGTAAAAAGTAGTAATGCAATATAAAATTCATGTAAGTTTTAACCAAAATAAACTATACTTCACCCAGGTTCCAACCGTTTCATTAATTCCCACTAATAATGAAATTATTAATTACAGATAGGGTCAAAATAAACTGTTCATATTCCGAAAGGAGAATAAAATTAATTACAAAATTGTTCACACAGGGTGCGGTGTTCCAGCCTGTTCAAATCCAAAATTGTTCCAAAATAAAACACATAGATCGAGTGTTACTTCCTCATCTTTACAAACATTACATTGTATTTTGTTCATATTTCTCAAAAATTATATTGTTCAAAAGGGTTCAAAACACATTTACCGGGCGCTATGTCCTAGCCCCGTCAAAATTACAAAGTTCAAAAATGCAAACGCATTTACCGGGCGCTATGTCCTAGCCCCGTCAGCTCTTCACTATATTAGAAGAAATATATAGATATATTAGTAAAAATGAAATTAACATAGACACAATGATAGCGTAAGTGATCAATTAGTATTTACTTAAAAATAATTCATTTAACTGAGGTCACGTTCTCAATTTCAACACAATTAAACTCAATGAATTAATTATTCACTAAAACAATAAAACTGTATATTATTTTAAACTTTAAGATAAGTGAAATAATTTTACGATATTAATCACTTAATCACTTGATGATTACTCAGCACATCAAAACAATATTATAAATTTTATATATTCTCACCGAGCACAAATTACAAAAACACAATATCGCTTAGAGCCCATAACCGGGTACGATATACAAAATACTGGCCATATTAGGCCCACTTCGGCTACAATACAGCCTAAAACACAATGCTGGCCAACACCCAGGCCCAACACATATCGCCTGAGAGCCCATATTCGGGTGCGACATAAAATACTGGCCACTTTGGGCCCTTTTCACTGTGGCTTCAACATAGCCAAACAGAATTCCAGCCAACACACAGGCTGTACAGGTCTTCCTTCTTCGACCTCAAATCGCAGACTGCCAGTTGAACATCGGCCCAAGCCGAAACATAGGACAGGGTATCTAACGGTATCTCGGTTGATGCATAAGATTGATGAGGGTGTTTTAACACTGATGGAACATGATAACCCTCCGTTCTTTCATTGCCTTCATAGTCTACACCACCCACGGCGAAAACAAGGGAGTCCCTATTCCAACACCCGTCCTACACTCATAAATCATTTAATTATATGGGTTTGATTCTACCCGAGACCTTGGTGGGTAGGACAACTATCTCCCTTTGTTACCTAGAAGGCATTTCTTTACATAGATAGATAGATAGATAGATAGATAGATATGATAGATAGATAGATAGATAGATAGAGTGATTGATAGATAGATAGATAGAGTTATTGATAGATAGATTGATAGATAGATTGAGGTGTGCTTTCAATTTTTTTCACATGAGGGTTTAAACCCACGATCTTCAAATCTGGATCTTATTCTGGCGTATTTTGTGTGTGTTCTTATCCATTAGCCATTACCCAATCGGTGTCGGTACTCACTACGGCATTACAGACCTGCCTACTGGAACATTTTTAAAAATCGTAATTTTTAGGAGATGAAAATTGTTATCGCTAAAGTTGACTTTAAAAATCAACAATCTACCATCACAATGATTAAATACCACTTCAAAATCATTAAAACTATGTAGTCTAGCATCAAGTTTCATTTTCAATCAGTTTTTATGACTTAGAGATGCTTATGAAGTTATGAAATTGACATGAAGCCAAAATTTTGTATTTCTGCAATTTTTTCGTAAATGTTGAAAGGCAGGTCCGGTAATTCCGAATTGAAGCAAGGGCAGCGTGGCTCAGTGGTACGGTCTTTACTATCTACCCGAAAGGTACCGAGTTCAATCACCCACCGCTGCGTTGTGTGGCCTTGAGCAAGTCACCTCGCTCTAGCTCACTTTGCGGCGCTGCTCTGCGGCTGACGCCTGGGTTATTCCAGTCTTCCCTTGGAATAGACCCTAAAGACAAATTTCCCCTTGGGGATGAATAAAGGTAATTTTATTTTATTTATTAGTTCCATAATATTTTAAATTGTAGATTCATTTTTATTCCTATTTCATTCCCACATAGTTCCGTTTTGAATCAATGCGATACAAATTGCTGATTATCATTTAACAGGTGACACTGTGGTCGAGTGGTTTGGGTTCCAAGCAACTATCACTGAGATCCGTGGTTCCTCCGTCCGCTATATCTATACCAATTGTCTCACTCCACCCAGGGGTAAATAAAATCACTATTTGTAATTTTTTTTAAAAACAATGAAACCAAGCTGTACCTACCACCCCCTGTCTCCCTAGCTATTAATGGTATGCGTTTAAGTAAAATGCTAACGAATTCTACTCGACAAAATAATCGTACCCAACACACAAAACCATGTGTGATGTAAAAAACACTTGTTCCAATCTCATCGGAAGTGTAAAACCTCCCTTCCAGTGGAATGGATACATACCAGTGACAATCACAATCACCTAATAAAATGAATGAGGTTTTCATCACTCATCTCTTTATTATTATTATTATTATTATTATTATTATTATTATTATTATTATTATTATTATTATTATTATTATTATTATTATAAAGCCAGCAGCTGTGTGATTAGCTCACAATGAAGGAATGACGTCACATAGCTCCTTGTTTTTGTTTTAGACCGCCAATGGTGATAAGGTCTCCCAATCAGACTATAACGTTTAAGGTTACAATAGTATTGTATATTAGTATGTTTCATCTGGTGGTCAGATGTTGTGTGTATTTTACTTAAGCGCATAGCATCAATAGCCCTTTAAGATTACTCATAGTTTTAAATGTTGGTTACACATTATAGATAGTATGCGCTTGGCTAAGAAGCTCATAACATTGCCATCCGGAAGTATAACGGACCAACACACAAAACTATGTGTAACATGTACTTGTATAGTCCGGGTCATACGATTTAGTGAGAACTACTCATAAACGTGGATGGCAAAAAAAAAAAACAAAAAAACCAATAACAAAGACATGAGTGATGTCATCTTCGTTCTATCGATAGCCAGTAGATTTTTGACCAATCAAAACACAGGATGTGTGATACACCTTCAAGCCCGCCTGGACCAACACAGAACACAGCCGGTTGTTTACACTACAAACAATGACATGAATTAATAAGATGTGTTCTCTTCGCTCGCTGTCAGTGGTTTTCAAACGGCAGTTAGTTATTAGTTATGGGATAAGTTTGTAGGATCTTTACCAGTCCACTTACAAAGGAAGGCAAGGGTTCTATCCATTCGGCTATCGGGCATAACTGTGACGGTGTATAACGCTCCATTTAGTTTTTGCCAGGACCTTTACTATCAAAAGAAGATGGTGAAAGTAAGGTTGGACTGACCCAACACGCTCCTCTTTCATCATAATCTGGAAAAAACAGGTAATTAAAATTTAGGCTAGAAAATTCGTCCTTGAAATATCAATCGATTAAAATTACTCTCATCTCGAAAAAAATATAACTCTCAAACCTGGGACTTCGCGAGGTCCCAAGTTTGAGAGTAATTTTTTCAAGATGAGTAATTTGTTTAAAGTAGTCCGTCAGAGTCGCCACAAGGCCCATGGATTCGGAGTTTGTCCAGGTTACTAAAGCGTTAAACAGACAAGATAAATTGCTTGTTACCCTTTCGATAGGACGCCAAACAATCGTAATGTTCTTTCCACCAAATCCAATGTCTCCGTTACTTGGTATCTGTATTTTTCAAGTGACACATGACATATTATGCATTGATACCAAAATATGGTAGCCAGTTAGAATTGCACGTCATACACCACAAAGTTTTTAGATTTGTTTTCTTGTTTGATGTTTGTGTGTGTGGTTTTTTGTTGAAAAAAGTCTCGACTTCACTCGCGATTGACTTAGATCCTTTTGGTTGCGAAGCGAGTGTGCGCATTAGTATAACGTTATTAAATACCGATCACAAGATTAATGTTGTGTAAGCTGTCAAGCTGTCGTCTTTCATTGTGCGCTTGCCATCTTCCGAGTAAAATATTATAAATAATTCTGCTTAATAGTCTTCGCTATCTTTGTTTTGTCTCATGTGACTTTTTATTTACATTTGTTCTATCGTCCCAAATGCTGATAAAGGGGAAACCCGAAGCGTCCACACCATACGTACCTGTCAATAGATTAAAGCTGAAAAAAAAATTCCACTTTTTCCCGTTGTGTCAAGAATATTCAATTATATATATATATATATATATATATATATATATATATATATATATATATATATATATATATATATATTCATTATCGATATATGGTTAGATAAATAGATGGATAGATAGATAGGTGGATGGACAGATAGATATATGGATTGATGGATAGATAGATAGATAGATGGATGGATAGATAAATGGATAGATGGATAGATAGATAAATGGATAGATGGATAGATAGATGGATGGATGGATCGATAGGTGTTTAGATAGATAGATGGGTAGAGAGAGAAGATTGAAGAGTCCCACTTGTCAAATTGATCTTAAACCTGGGACTGAGTTGTAGTCTTTCTGGCACTCTTTAAAGTTAAAATGTGAAGCCGGGGATCCTAAAAATACTAATGTCAAGGTGGAAATGGAATATTTGGGAATTAAACAGTATTGGTGCAGTGTGTTTAGATTAAATACTCAATAATTGAGCCTTTTTTATAGCGCAATATCCACTAAATGTGCTCAAAGCGCTTTACTAAGGGTCCCTGGTCAACAGCATTATTTAACGCGTAGGACAAGGCATGACGCCTGTTAGGCGATATTGCAATTTTTCGGACAAAGACAATGCTGTTTTAACGGCCAGGTACTCATTTTACACACGAGTACGGTGAGAGAATGTGAGTAAAGAGTATTTTCCAAGGACTCAACTATGCACCAAGCGAGTT
>NC_088362.1:97314624-97319624 GCF_034508935.2 Berghia stephanieae | reverse complement strand
CTCCCCCTCCTCCTCCCCCTCCTCCCCTCCCCCTCCTCCCCATCCTCCTCCCCCACTTCCCCCTCCTCCCCCTCTTCCTCCTCGGGTCTCCCCCTCCTCCTCATCCTCCTCCGCCTCCGTCTCCCCCTCTTCCTCCCCCTCTTCCTACTCCTCCTCCTCTTCTTCTTTTTGCTCCTCCCCCTCCTCCCCCACTCCTCCCCTCCTCCTCCCCCTCTCCTCCCCCCCCTCCTCCTCCTCCATCTTTTTCTTTCTATTCTTGTTAATGATAAAATAGCGCACAAATCCATTCCAAAATTCTAAGACGCCTAGGAGGTGGTTGCACAGAGAGCGAGCGAGAGAGAGAGAGAGAGAGAGAGAGAGAGAGAGAGAGGGGGGGGGGGGGAAGACAAGAAAAAGGGGATTCGGTAGAGAAGCATCAAAATTGTCTTTGAGCGTAATCCCACACATTAAACAACCGCGATGAATTCACATCATCATGCATACCCGTAACAATATAATATCTACTCTGTCGTTGTTTTTAAAAACACAGTATTAACAATAATAATAATAATAATAATAATAATAATAATAATAATAATAATAATAATAATAATAATAATAATAATAATAATAATAATCTTTATTGTCCAAATAGGCAATTATTGTTAGGTTACAGCTCTTGTAATATGGGGGGGGGGGGGAGGGGGGGCGAAGTAATTAAAATAGTAGTGATATTCAAAGTTGGGCTTTGTTTATGTTTTGGAATCTCCTCTCAAAAATCAATCTTTACCAGATTTTTAAAATAAATATTTGACCAGATCCGGAGGAATACCGGTGTGCTGCCAGAGGGGAGCTTTTTCGAGCCAAAGCTCTCCGCCCAAATCGGAAGATAGCCAGAAATATCGTCATTGTCATAGGAGACGGAATGGGTTTGTCCACGGTGACGGCAGCCAGGATCTACCAAGGACAGAAAGAAGGGAAGACTGGGGAGGAGTACAAACTGTTTTTTGAAAAGTTTCCCAGTGTTGGTTTGTCTAAGGTAATGATGATGATGATGATGGTAAATGATGATGATGATGATGATGATGATGATGATGATGATGATGATGGTGATGATGATAATAGTGGTGATGATGATGATGATGATGATGTCGATGATGATGATGATGATGATAATGATGATGATGACAACGATGACGACGACGATGACGATGATGATGATGGTGGTGGTGGTGGCGGTGGTGTTGGTCATTTGTCAGCTCAATAATAATAATTAAAAAATAAACAACACAATAATAATAATAATAATAATAATAATAATAATAATAATAATAATAATAATAATAATAATAATAATAATAATAATAATAATAATAATACTTTACAAAGAGACCGATAAAGCTCTTGTTACCTCTGCCAAATCAAAGTGACTTGTACACGTCCACCTATAATTTATTCCACAGACTTACAACGCTGATAAACAAGTTCCGGATAGCGCTGGCACGGCAACTGCCATGTTTAGTGGGGTCAAATCCAATTATGGAGTCCTCGGCGTTGATAACAGAGTGCCCTATGGTAAAGACTGTACCAAGATGAATATCAAAACCAAAGTGAAAACTATCGTGGACTATGGAATGGCTGCAGGTATGACACTTTAAATAATAATAATAATAATTGAGCTTTTATATAGCGCAATATCCACTAAACGTGCTCAAAGCGCTTTACAAGGGGTCCCTGGTCAATAGCAACATTTAACATGTAGGACGGGACATGATGCCTGTTAGGCGATATTACAATTTTTCGGACAAAGTCAACGCTGTTAACGGCAAGGTACTCATTTTACACCTGAGTACGATGAGAGAATGTGAGTAAAGAGCCTTTTCCAAGGACTCAACTATGCGTCGAGCGAAACTCGAACCCAGGACCTTCTGATCCGAAAGCGAGTGACATACCACAAGACCACATAGCCGCACATTTAGGGGTGAGTACTTTACTATAACCGTGCGACATACATAAAAGTTTGTCCGATACTTTCCCTGTCGGTTTAAGACTTAACAGAAACTGGAATTTACTCCAGCTATCTCGATCTCATTGCTGTCCAAGACAACTCCACGTACAATGCCATAATACTAGGCTGGGCTGAAAAGTCTTGATGCCTATTGAATATCTCCGATTATATTGAACACACCAGTATAAACTATGCATCAAAATGTGCGTAATTTACTCTCAACTATAAGGTCACCAAATTTTGTTTAGCAGCTATTTGTTGATTTTAACTTATCTTATTTGAAAGAACCCCTACACTAACATGTCAGTTGAAGAAATCACACCAAAAAATTATGCAATAAACAGCGTGCTGTGTATGGCCATAGCCAGCGTTAAGTTATAGCCTGACACTGAAACCCAAAAAGACTGGTGGCATTTTGACGTCATTATTTGGTTTTTGCACCGCCTAGTGAGTTGTCGTTAGTAGAGCTCATGGAAACGTGGTCCCATTGGTTGAACTATTGAATACAACTCACCATTTGTATTCTTTTGTGGCCAAAGACTGGCATTTTGACGTCATTTTGTTGGTCAGTGTCAGGCCATAAGTCTGAGAGCCTGACTGCAAAGACAGATGTGCACCCGTAAACATTCATAAACGGCTGAAACGTGTTTATGGTGACTAGTGAGTTGGTATTAAAACAGTTCAAAGATTGGTTAAGTTCTTTACTAGAACTGATACCATCTCCACCAACATTGAGTAGGCTCGGAGTGCCCGTCCACAAAGTTCATCAACCGCAGAAAATCAACAACAAAAAATTACGAACTTAATCGAGCTTAATCGCCGGATAAAACAATTAGACATTTCACAAAGTCTTGGAATTTCACAGGGAAGAGATGGATATAATATCGTTTGAGAAATCCTGGGGTACAGAAAGATTTGTTCTCATTGGATACCGAGAAAAATCACAATGAAAGAATAAATTTTCCTGACGTCGTAGAACACGGAGATGGTGTCGAAGTTTGTCGTGTTAATCTCTCCGACGAGATGCAATAATTGGTGCATCGTTAGTGGTTCTATGTGGATAGGAACGGTGACTATGCACAAATTTGAAATGAGAAACCGAAAAGACATAAACTAAGCTTTGTCTAGATACCTTTGTCAATTTTGTATCTATTATAATTTTGAAATTACAAGAGCTGAGTCAAGACTTTGCAGTTACCCTTGTATCTTTGTTTTCAGTTGGCCACCAAATTTTTACTTGCTTTTGTCGACAAATTAATTCAGATACTTCTTAACTTCAGAAAGAGAGACCCACCCCCTCCCCCCCCCCACCCCCCCACCCCCACACACAAACACACACACACACACATACACACACACCCGACACTGTTACATGTTATATGTCGTGTCTATGATTCATATTGGTTTGTTTTCTTATTATAATTTTGTTCAAAAGCGTGTACATTGAAAATTAAGAATTCTCAAATCGATAAATGTTTAATCAATGACAATTTCAGGGTTATAAGATATGCAAACTGTTTTTTCAAATGTAAGCTTTTCAGCTGTTATTTTTTAATGGCCTTTTGAAAATATTTGACGATTAAATATTCATTTTAGATCACTCTAAATATATATATATATATATATATATATATATATATATATATATATATATATATATATATATATATATATATATATATATTGGTGTTGCATTGATCAAACATAGAACGCGTCTTCGCCAATTCACTGATAAAACTAGTTATGCCTATGGAGTTTTATTTATTCATTCATTCATCCATCCATTCATTTATTCATTCATTCATGTGGGGTTTTTTAAAAATCTTAGATTAAGCTAACAAAGTAATATTTTGAGAGAGAAGAGAGAGAGAGAAAGAGAGAGAGGGAGAGAGAGAGAGACAGAGAGAGAGAGAGAGAGAGAGAGAGAGAGAGAGAGAGAGAGAGAGAGAGAGAGAGAGATTTGTATAGTTTATAAAAGAACAGGGTTTGGCAACTTCTTGTTTCGGGCTGACAAAGATTTGCATACATAAGGGGCTGTAAAAGTAAACACTCCAAAATTTTAAATTGTTAAAAAGAATGTGTCAATCTTTTTGACCATGCAATACGTATCTACATTGAGGCGAACCTCGCTGGTAACGACGAAAGTGCACATTTGATAAAGAAGGAAAGAAAAGACAGAAAAAGAATTCGAAATAAGAGCAAATAAAAGAATTGCCACACGTCATTTGTCATGTATCTATTTGATATATATTTGTAAAAAGGGTGGGGATTTATATATATATATATATATATATATATATATATATATATATATATATATATATATATTGTATATAGTACATGCTCCAATTATTATTATCGAGCACTCTAGTATCTAAGTAGTACAAGTATTATTATTATTATTATTATTATTATTATTATTATTATTATTATTATTATTATTATTATTATTATTATTATTAAATTTATATTATCATTATTATTATGATTATTATTATTATTATTTATTATTATTATTATTATTATTATTTATTATTATTATTTATTATTATTATATTATTATTATTATTATTATTATTATTATTATTATTATATTATTATTATTATTATTATATTATTATTATTATTATTATTATTATTAATTATTATTATTTATTATTATTATTATTATTATTATTATTATTATTATTATTATTATTAACGGTGGCGGCATTGATAGAGATTAATAAACTGGGTGGGGTTCCCTACCTCCACAGTGGGCAGGGAGGTACATACCGTGTCTTCTATCCCCTTATATCTGTTTTCCAACATGCTTTCTGTCTTTGTCTTGGTAGGAGATTGCTTGGTTTTGTCCCGACCTTGGCTGGGAGGGAAACAGTCAAATGCATAGTTATTGTTTTGGGAGATGATATTTTATTTCCTTGTAAATCATCTCTCTGTTATGTATTATTATATTTGTTATTTTTAATGTTAATGAAATGTAAGCATTTGAGTGTATTCCTCTTTGTTGGAT
>NC_088362.1:97292371-97309871 GCF_034508935.2 Berghia stephanieae | reverse complement strand
TTAAAGTCAGTGTGTTTGGTGCCTCTTTCCTTGTTTTTATTTGATAGTATGGATGTTCCATCTTGGCCCCTGCAAATACGTTTTTGAGACAATGATGGCCCCTGCTATACAAACAAGAAATATCTCTTAAATCTCAGGTTTAAAAGTGTTGGGAAGTTGTGAATCATCTTAAAATAACTTCGATGTGTGACAGTTTTCAAAAACGATAGAAACAGAAAAGTACATGCATTTGATCACGTAGGGTCATGACCATCTCCAGTGGATACTTTGGACACATCAGGAAGGGTATTCCACACCATCTGGGATTCCTGGAGTCGAGCCCCGATATCGCATCTCTTTTATTTGTGTCCAAGACAGCGGAAGAGCAGCGTCCCTTGATTGGACGTCACCCATAGTCTGTGACGTCACCGGCGGAAAAGTTATTAGAGAGAGAACGTCATGTTGGTTGTGCGCATGCGTCTCTCGTCCTCGTTCTCTCTCTAATAACTTTTCCGCCGGTGACGTCACAGATGGGTGACGTCCAATCAAGGGACAGAAACACTTACAAACGCATTCACTCAACAGCTCATTTTCCGGCGTTTCACATGCAGGGCTGCTGGCATCTGGGTTTTCTTGGTATTTTCTCGAGGTAGACCCAAAAGAAAGTATGCTCTGAGGATGAATCAAGATGACAACCCCCCCCCCCCCCCCCCCAAAAAAAAAAAAAAAAAAAAAAAAACAAACAAACAAAAAAAAACAAACAAACAAAAAACCCCACAAAAAAAAACAAACAAACAAACAAACAAACAAATCTGGTTCCGATCTCATGGAAGAATAAAACCAGTCTTCCAGAGGACTGGGTACATGCCTGATTGTGTAATTGATCTTGTGGTTTCAGAGGAATGCCATCTGATATTCTAGTCTAAACATATATTGGTCGTCGATAGAGATCACCATCCTCGTTCTTTTACGTCTCGTAATACGCTTCAACAGTCATGACGTCACTTTCCTCGTAATGACGCATGGTAACTTAGTAACTGGTTCTAAACTATCGGAGCAATGGCGGACGCCCTTATGAAATATTTCTCCGACGTGCATAAAAGTGTATCCAGAGGAGAAAAACATTATAAATATGATCATATTTTGACTTTTATACATTCTGATCACATGACATATGAAAAGTTCTAGCCAGCATGAAGAATAAAAAGTACCTACTTTCTTTGTTTAGAACCAAGCTGCTCGCCGTTGCTGGGCGACGTGACATCAGACTATTAACTCCAATTGTGTAATTGATATTGTGGTTTCAAAGGAATGGCATCTTATATTATTCTAGTCTAAACATATGTTGGTCGTCAATAAAGATCATCATCCCCTTTCTTTTACGCCTTGTAATTTTCAGAATCTGGCTATAGATAGTATGCAGATGACGTCACTGGGGCCTTTGTTATTGTTTTTGCCATCCGCGTTTGTGAGTTGTTCTCACTAAACTGTATTAACCAGACTATAAAAGTTCATGGTTACACAGAGTTTGTGTGTTGGTCCGTTATACTTCCGGATGTCAATGTTGTGAACTCCTTGGCCAAGCGCATTCTATCTATACATCCAGCAACTAAAATAGGTATGCCACCTTATGATTCAATTATGTAACCTATCCATTGTTTTTTCCTACGTTTGGAGGACTGGTTTCACACTTCCAAGGCGTTTGGAACCAGAATAGTAGGTGTTACGTCACCTGGAATAATCCAGGCGTTAGCCGGCGTGCAGCGCCGCAAATTGAGCTAGGGCGAGGTGACTTGTTCAAGACCACACAGCACAGCGGCGGGTGATCGAATTCGGTACCTTTCGGGTACGACGCAAAGACCGTACCGCTGAGCCACGGGCTGGTGAAATGTAAGCTTTTTGGCTATACGCAATGCACCAATAAGTTCATAGCATTTTATTGATTAGCTTGCTGTGTTTACCTGTAGGGTTGTTTACATTTTTGATAAACAAATGATATTAATGTGTTTAATTTTTCTTGGGATAGATCAAATTGTTGAACACCAGCAAACAATGTCATGACTGATGACTTGGCTGAAAGACAGAGTGAATAGAAATAATGTGGGTTTCAGTAAAACGCTTATTATTTCTGTCTCCTAAAATAACACATAATTAGTATTCCAAAACACAAACATATCGGAACAATGGTGGACGCCCTTATGAAATACTTCTCCGACGAGCATAAAAGCGCATCCAGAGCAGAAAAACACTATAAATCAGATCATGTTTTGACTTTTATACATTCTACTCACATGACATGTGAAAAAGTTCTAGCCAGCATGAAGAATAAAAAGTACAGATTTTCTTTGTTAAGAACCACGCTGCTGGTTGCTGGGCGGACGTGACATCAGACTATTGAATCCTATTGATGGTTCGAGCATTAGTAAGCATTGACCAATCAGAATACACCCTGCCACTTAGCCCCGTTCCCCCCCCCCCCCCCCTCGATTGTTTATTTTCTGTCAACGGAAAGGTCTGGGAAGCATTCTTTAATTTTCATCGCGCTACTTACAAATTGTTCAAACATATTTTTCAAAATTCCGAAATGGTGCACACATTGAACTTGTTTCAGCGATGACAGCGATCCTGAACGTTTTGTTGGAGTTGTGGGAAGTGGGAAGCATATTTTTTTATTCCCTTCCCAACGCCGATAAGGCAACATGAAAAGTCCTTTTGAAAGTATTAAATTAAGAAATTATGAAGCAGACACTGGTGTAATATAAAGATGTTTTTTTTTTCTTTTTTTTTCTTGTTATTTTAAAAGTTATTTCTAGCTTTGTCAGGCTCTTTTTCATACACACTTATTCAGAAAAGTGTTTGAGAGAGATTTCTCTGTGCGGTCAACCCATAGCTATCTAATTGGATTCAATAGTCTGATGTCACACCGCCCGGCAACGGCGGCTATCTTGGTTCTAAACATTACTTTTTATTCTTCATGCTGGCTAGAACTTTTCATATGTCTTGTGATCAGAATGTGTAAAAGTCAAAACATGATCAAATTTATGGGGTTTTTTTCCTATGGTTACGCTTTTATGCTCGCCGGAGAAATATTTCATACGGGCGTCCGCCATTGTTCCGATAGTTTAGAGCCAGTGTTACTAAGTTACCATGCGTCATTAGGAAAGAAGTGACGTTACGACTGTTGAAGAGTATTTCAAACCTCAGCTACGAAGATAGACTCAGAGCATTAGACCTCCCTGGCCTCATGTACAGAAGACTCAGAGGAGATCTAATTGAAACTTATAAATTGACCAACAGTCTCTATAAAGTAAACGTAGAATATTACCTCGCATTTAACAAAGACAAAAGAACAAGAGGCCACTGTTATAAACAGGGATGTAAATGCAAACTTGAAAAAAATTCTGAAATTCTGCGAACTCATTTCAATAGTCTACATCGACCGTCTCAGTAGGTACCTACTTCGGAAAACTCCAGTGACACTCCAGGAATGAGGTGATAAATGGCCTTGTGATTATGACAAGATTTTTAGGACTTTTGAGTGACAACTCTCAGAATAAAATCCAGATTATTTTGTTTTTGGATGGATTTTAATGATTTATGTCTCCTTTTTGTCAGGAGGAAATACCATTATTTGGTGTTGTTCATGCTTAAATCAGTGCCCATTTAGTAAATCTTATCCTTATCTTTATGGATTAAACAGGGTTAAATTAGTTTGGGATAATGAAAAAAAATCAGAATTTTGCAATTCTTAACTTATTTTCACAGCACATAATCCAACATCTAATTTTTTACATTAAAATTAAATTCAGGTCAAAATATTACCTCCAATGACTAAATGAATCTGACAATAATAAAAACTCTCACTCAAATTTCAACAGCCATATTATTACTAAGGCCAATTTTGAAATTGGAAAGATGGTCACTTTCCGATATTTATCATTTTCTCAGGTCCCAAACCCTTCTGCTAATAACAAAGGCAATTAGAGTACATTACAATTCCAATACTACATTTTTAGGTTTAGAATCGTGTTTAAAAGCCTTTTACTTTATTGGTGTAGCTTTCAATGAGAACAAACAAATTTGATTTTTTTCCCCACCACAGTCAAAAGTTCATCGTAGTCTCAGCCAGAAATGAGACCCATAGACATTTCTCACAAAGACCAAGGCTGAGGGAAATGCATCTTCAGACTTATTATGACTGAAATGGATTGCACCACACAGTAATTACTCACAGAAACAGAAATAAATTCCAACTGAGCCTTAGGAAGAAACTGTAACAACAACTTCAGAGCTAAGTCATCAATACTCGATGTGCACCCACCATCTTCTACTTTCGATTCTGATCCCATGTTTTGCTTCCGGTAAACTAAAAATAACCCTCCTTGTTTACACAACAGACGTGAATCGAGTTCCGAATTAAAATTAGGAAAATTCGGAAATTCGAACGCTATCAATCCTTAGTACTTCCGAATTAAAATTCGGAAGCTGTCGTGGAAATAAGTTGAACGGTTAAATACACGTATAATAATAACTGACACAACAGTAGTGTTAATAAGTGTTTCAGTGCATTGGAAATGGATACACACTACAAATTCTCTATATATGTACAGCAGTATCTCTTATCACAAGAGTTGTTGGTAGTGAGGTATTGAGAAATATTTAAATAGTTTGGGGAAGCTAGAAAATGTGTGAAAAATAGGAAATCCTAATAATTCTGAAAGATTTACATCCCTGTATAAACTTGCCAAACAAAATTGCCGTTTAAACATCCGAAAAAAATTCTTTAGTCAGGGAATTGTTGAGACATGAAATAGCCTGCCTGAAAAAATAGTTACCGCGCCAAGCATAAAACAGCTTTAAAAGCCAAATTGACAGTTTCCTGCAGGATCTAAAATACAGCACCGATTTCCCATTGAAGCTGGCCAGCCTTTCGACCTCCACAAGTTGGTGGAGACCGATCCAAAGACCATCAACGGGCCACCGGCCCTCTACGATGAAATCATACTCATACTCATACTAAGTTCATGCCAAGCATCAAAATAGGTCAGTCCCACAGTTTGTGATTCTTTATCCCAATGTTTTGACACACCGGTGACGGAAGTACGTCACGACACTTCATGACACTATACTTTGTTTTCAATCGCCTGTGTTAAAAAAAAAACAAAAAAAAAACAAAAAAAAAAAACAAATAGAAAATAAAAATAAAAAAGATTGGCGCCATACCATCTTATATTTTGAGACTTAAAAAAAATCATAGATCGCCCGCCCCTTTTGTGAAAAAAGAGTTAAGAGTTACTCAGAGAGAGAGAGAGAGAGAGAGAGAGAGAGAGAGAGAGTGAGTGAGAGAGAGAGAGAGTGAGTGAGAGAGAGAGAGAGAGAGAGAGAGAGAGAGAGATTTATATATATTCTACGGACAATATGCCGACTGACGGCGTGGATGGAAGCCACAGAAACATCTGTTTCGGCCACATATAAGTGAGTGACCCCATTTACATGTTATATATATATATATATATATATATATATAAATATATATATATATATATATATATATATATATAGAGAGAGAGAGAGAGAGAGAGAGAGAGAGAGAGAGAGAGAGAGAGAGAGAGAGAGAGAGAGAGAGAGAATAATATATGACCTAATTCCAGTTCCGTTCAAAGCTGGTGTGGTTTTTGAAATAATGTAAAAAAACTTTTCTACCCGCTCTGCTCTTATTCATGATGAACAATTACAAATTTATGATCAAAGTCGGAGAGAGAGAGAGAGAGAGAGAGAGAGAGAGAGAGAGAGAGAGAGAGAGAGAGAGAGGGGGATACCTAATCGCTATTTAACACTGTTCAGTGTACAGCTGGTGTGGATAGTGGATTGTCGGAAGAGAGAGGTAAATTTAAATGAATAAAAACTGTCGCTACCGCTACCATACTCAATAATGGATCTCTCTCTCTCACTCTCTGTCTGTGACTTGCGTTGATTTCTGATTCAAAGCGTAAAACACGACGACACTCGTTGTGTGATGTAACGGATTTTACACTTTAGAAAGTCGTATCATGTAAGTATGGGCAATATTCTATTATTACGGCTACCATTATTATCATTTTCATTATTATGCTTAAAAAATGCATTATCCTTATCATTATTTTGCTAAAAAATGTATAAAAATCTTATATTATTGTATTACTGTACACTCTCTAAAGGGAGTGACTATTCTCATCCCCCTAGTCTAGGATGCTAGTCTTCATAATAGTAGTCCACAATTGTTGTATGTTTAATCCAAAGGTTGTAATGCAGTAATTTGTTAAGTTTCTTGTCACAAGTTGCACAATTAAAATCAAAAATCAATCAAATCCAAATCGCAAAAAGCCGGGGGGGGGGGGGGATGAGAATAGAGGCAGCCCTATCTAAACTAAAATGATGGTATGAAAAAGTGTGTATGAAAACGTGCAAGACAGTCTTTTCAAATACAGTTTTCCTATATTTATCTTATATCAGTGCCATCTCCCTAATTTGTCGCTCTCTAACTCATTTCTGCATTTTGGAAAGGGCAGTTTTCCGCAAGTTCCAAGCGGTACTACCGCAAACTCGGGGACCCAAATAATGTTTCGGTTTTGGGAGGGGGGAAACTTTTTTTATAAAAATAATTTTGGGGGTTTGGGAGGGGGGCAACTTTTTTTAAAAGTCTCTCCCCTCGCAAACCCCCTACTAGACTTCTTTAAAAAAAAAAAGTTTTCCCCCTCCCAAAGCCCCAAAATTATTTGGGTCCCCGAGTTTGTGGTAGGACCGTTCCAAGCACTGGGTTCGCCTTGTTATTTAATGTTATCTAACATCATTATTTTTTATTGCATTATTTATATCAATATAAACGGATGAGGGTTTGGAAAAAAAAAAAAGGTGTGGGGGGGGGGGGGGGTGTCTTTTTTGTATATTTTTTCCTAATGGGACTTGCCCTTCAGTGCTAGGAACTTGTGCAAAGACACCCTTTGTAAGAAAACTTTTACTTTATCTATCCAATGACTTCCGACTTATCAAAACCTTTCAATGCGGTCTCATGTTTATGATTTTTGTGCGGCTATGTGTCTTGTGGTATGACACTCGCTTTCGGATCGGAAGGTCCTGGGTTCGAGCCACGCTCGGCGCATAGTTGAGTCCTTGGAAAAGGCTCTTTACTCACATCCTCTCACCGTACTCAGGTGTACAATGAGTACCTGGTCGTTAACAGCATTGTCTCTGTTCGAAAAAAATAAATATCGCCTTACAGGCGTCATGTCTTGTCCTAAATGTTAAACGTTGTTGTTGGCCAGGGACCCCTTTAAAGCGCTTTGAGCACATTTAGTGGATATTGCGCTATATAAAAGCTCAATTTTTAAAAAAAAAGATTTTTAAAACCAAGTTTTAGAGTTATTATGGTAGATCGATATGTAATAATCTTGTTATTGTGGTATCTTGTTATTTGGGTTGCAGGGGGTACATACAATAATGAAGCCTCTTTGTAGTTTTCTTCAAGTTACGTGTAGTTTTTAATGAGGAAGGTGTAATATAGTCGATGGAGTAAATGAGAGAGATTTGATAGGGAGGATGTATGGAGTTGTTCTGAGAGGTTTGGTGGCGAGATATTTCTTGATAATGAGGTGTAGTTTTTGTTGTTGAGAATGAGATGTGTGTAGTTGCCAGTGCCGCTATTTTGGCAGGCAGCGTGGCAGGCTTCTTGAGGCTTGGGACGAATGAAGAGGGGGTGATAGAACAAAACAAGATCTTATTTTGCGCAAGAGATATGCTGAGTTTTTTCTCTCGCGCAATGCTCAGGGTCGTGATTGGTTCTAAGGAAGGGGCGACACTGTCAAATAAAGAAACAGAAATAACACACTATTAAATCTTACTATCTAATAGTTTTATTTCAATTAGGATTGCCCCCGACGTGAGTCGGGAGGCGAATGACCAATGCATGTTATATAATGGAATAGAAAATGAAGATTGGCACTCAGCCCTCAACGTAAGTCGAGTGGCGATACCGCCAAAATTAGTAATATAATGATAATCGAATGTATCAATAAAACATGAATATTTACCAAGTGAGATAATGGCATCGAATATGCCAACATCATTAAGCATAAAAGCATAAGATATAAATCACTACCAACAATCTCAGAAGTTTGGTATAATTCTATGATGCAGGGCATCATCAGGACATTATACAGCTATAACGATTAATGACCAAGAAAGCTTGACAGACAGACCAATAACTGAGCATACAGCTAGTCAGACAATAGGTACTTATGCCTATATGTGTATCAGGTGACAGGCATATAGATAGTTGAATAGATTATTAGGTAGATTGATATGTAGCCAACTGTAATCTCATACTAAGTAATTGAAAAGGTAAATATATAAAGATGGGTACATATGTGCATAGGCAGACAGATTAGTAAGTATACAGATAGATAGGTCCGTAGGTCGGTCGGTAGATGGATGGATGGATAGATAGATAGATAGATAGATAGATAGATAGATACAGAGAGATATAGATGGATAGATGGAAGGGATGTGACAGTGACAGGATAATTATACCAACAACATTAGAGTAGGCCGATATTATTTACAAATCACCAGTAATAAAGATCGTGGTAAGTTTGTAATCGTGATAAACAGATTATTGCTAGCACTCATGTAATCAATTAAATAGACTAAGTATTTTCCTCATGACAGATACAAGTTATACTGGCACGTATTCGATTTACTGTCATTACACAAAGGCATTAACAATCCATGGAAATGATATGAATAAAATAAGAAATCACGATGTCAATAATTAAAACAATAAATGCAACAGCAATAATAATAATAATAATAATAATAATAATAATAATAATAATAATAATAATAATAATAATATAATAATAATAATGCTTATGACAATGTTAATAATAAAAGTTCAACATACCTGTCAAATAAAGAAACAGAAATAACACACTATTAAATCTTACTATCTAATAGTTTTATTTCAATTAGGATTGCCCCCGACGTGAGTCGGGAGGCGAATGACGTTGAAGCGAGGTGCGCCACTGGTTTTATCCTTTCTCCCCACTTAAGTGCGACGGCGCGCAGCATACCGCAAGACGAATAGAAGGAAACCATAACAGAAAGTGCTTATTTAAAAAAATACAAGAAGTATGAAACCATCATACTACATACTTCCCCCTCAAGACAAAAATCGTCCCCGATTTTCTTAATAAACTATAAGCAACTAATCCCAGATAAAGAGGAAAATATACATAAAAGATAATAATATAATAGCAATTAATAAAATAGCAATTATCGTAATGCCCATGCAATCATGTATGAGCGCTCAACATGTCCGCTCCACCTTCAGCAGTAATGAGAGGTGGCACTTTGCCTGACACCTGTGCCACCAAGGCCTGAAGCCTAACAGCCCACGCTGTGACTGCTTCATTCTCTACCTGCGACGCGATGGCAATCTTTTGCAAGAGATCGGAAGAAGGCAAAATATTACCATAAAGTCGATCAAGACTTTGAATGATCGCGTCGCAGGTCACTTCCTCCCCCATCTGAAGAATGAGGTCGGCCGGTAGCCCTTTTAGAGAGCGTCTCATGGCCGCCACAAGGATGCGTTCCGAGAACATATGAGAGCACTGGAGGTCTTTAACCTCCAGTTTCCACTGCAAAAAGGAACAATGAGAAGGGGACCCGTCATCCCCGGAAAAGGTGGAAAGTCGTGGAGCGTCAGCTCTAACGGCTGAGACATTGACAGGTTGCTCCGTTTTCTTTGTTTCCTGCACTGCATTGAGCAATTCCATTCTTTGCTCATTCGACAGAGCAGCGATGCCGTCGATCAAATTCTGAATCAACTCAGCCATATTACTAGAGCGTTGGAGATAGATAGACAGATAGATAGATAGATAGATAGAGAGAGAGAGAGAGAGGGGAGAGAGAGAGAGAGAGAGAAGAGAGAGAGAGAGGAGAGGAGAGAGAGAGAGAGAGAGAGCGATAGAGAGGGGGGGGGGGGGGACAGGTAGTGAGACAGAGAGAGAGAGAAGGGGGGTGGGGGGGGTGGAGTTGTAAGCACTGCAAAAGTGATTAACAATATGTGATGAGTAAGTGACGGGGAAGAGGGAGTGGAGGGAGGTAGGAGGTGGATGAGGGGCGCGTAGAATGGTGAATGTCAGTACACAGTAAAATAAAATTAAGAAATGAACAGCCAAAAGGGGAGAAAATCGGAATGCGGAATTCCAACTAAGCCCCTAAACAAAGAAATGCATTTTCAAAAGTCACACTTCGTCTCTAACAAAAGAACAACTAAGTCCACTAAGTCCTGTCTGAAATTGATAGCAGGCAGGAGAAAAGGGGAGACAGAAGGGCTTGTTTCCGGATTTACTTGGAATCCAATACTTGAGATATCTGATAAAAGCAAAGAGAGGAGTTGTTGAATGTCTGACACCTAACCCAGTCAGCGAGTCTTAGTGTGCGCAATCAACCAGAAAGTATGACCTAACATTAACAACTGTCTTCCAAAAGAAGGAAAGATGGAAAAGTATTATTATTTCCATGTACTTGGAGGTTACGTTCTAGTCTACTGATCATAACATACAAAATGATAAGTGTTCCGAGCACTCATGCTGTGAGTGAAGTGCTTGACACACGCAAACATATGTTATCAATTTCATGGTACTGTCCACAGACCAGAAAGGTACAAGTCAAAATAAACATAAACCAAATCACTATAAAATTTGCGTGCATGGACAAAGTGTCAAGAACAAATAAATGGAGCTATTATAAAATGAGCATAGTGGAAAAAAATGTAACGGAAGTGAGAAAAAATACAAATTAAAAAGTCATAATAAAAGCAAACAAACGAGGTAAATATTCACGTGGAGAGGGGACGAGGAGGTACTGGAGGTGGAAAGGGGGGGTGGGGGTGGAAATATAAGTAAATAATTTAAAACAAATATGTCTCACCACTCGGTTGATCAGACCGGGCAGCGAAACAAAAGGCAAAAGAAATGAAATACAATGACACGTTAAAACACACAACAAAAAATGAAAGGAAATATAAAATAAAATTATCAGGCCTGATGTAAAGAATGTTTCTAAACATAATATTTTCACTGTTAAGAGAAAATACGATTAACACCGCACATCAGATCATTCACTTCATTTCTTTGTCTCAGCGTGGGTTGTCATCACTGTTATCTAGGGTTGTCATCGGATGCCCTCTCCTGGTTGCTATGCAGCCAACATCGCTATCATCTATTGCACAGTCAAAGCGGTCCTTATTTTCACAGTGTCGGGCCTTCCCATACGCTGGGCGCCAATGTAATAATCTTGTTATTGTGGTATCTTGTTATTTGGGTTGCAGGGGGTACATACAATAATGAAGCCTCTTTGTAGTTTTCTTCAAGTTACGTGTAGTTTTTAATGAGGAAGGTGTAATATAGTCGATGGAGTAAATGAGAGAGATTTGATAGGGAGGATGTATGGAGTTGTTCTGAGAGGTTTGGTGGCGAGATATTTCTTGATAATGAGGTGTAGTTTTTGTTGTTGAGAATGAGATGTGTGTAGTTGCCAGTGCCGCTATTTTGGCAGGCAGCGTGGCAGGCTTCTTGAGGCTTGGGACGAATGAAGAGGGAGTGATAGAACAAAACAAGATCTTATTTTGCGCAAGAGATATGCTGAGTTTTTCTCTCGCGCAATGCTCAGGGTCGTGATTGGTTCTTAGGAAGGGGCGACACTGTCAAATAAAGAAACAGAAATAACACACTATTAAATCTTACTATCTAATAGTTTTATTTCAATTAGGATTGCCCCCGACGTGAGTCGGGAGGCGAATGACCAATGCATGTTATATAATGGAATAGAAAATGAAGATTGGCACTCAGCCCTCAACGTAAGTCGAGTGGCGATACGGCCAATGCATGTTATATAATGGAATAGAAAATGAAGATTGGCACTCAGCCTCAACGTAAGTCGAGTGGCGATACGGCCAATGCATGTCATATAATGGAATAGAAAATGAAGATTGGCACTCAGCCCTCAACGTAAGTCGAGTGGCGATACGGCCAATGCATGTCATATAATGGAATAGAAAATGAAGATTGGCACTCAGCCCTCAACGTAAGTCGAGTGGCGATACGGCCAATGCATGTCATATAATGGAATAGAAAATGAAGATTGGCACTCAGCCCTCAACGTAAGTCGAGTGGCGATACGGCCAATGCATGTCATATAATGGAATAGAAAATGAAGATTGGCACTCAGCCCTCAACGTAAGTCGAGTGGCGATGTGGCCAAAATTAGTAATATAATGATAATCGAATGTATCAATAAAACATGAATATTTACCAAGTGAGATAATGGCATCGAATATGCCAACATCATTAAGCATAAAAGCATAAGATATAAATCACTACCAACAATCTCAGAAGTTTGGTATAATTCTATGATGCAGGGCATCATCAGGACATTATACAGCTATAACGATTAATGACCAAGAAAGCTTGACAGACAGACCAATAACTGAGCATACAGCTAGTCAGACAATAGGTACTTATGCCTATATGTGTATCAGGTGACAGGCATATAGATAGTTGAATAGATTATTAGGTAGATTGATATGTAGCCAACTGTAATCTCATACTAAGTAATTGAAAAGGTAAATATATAAAGATGGGTACATATGTGCATAGGCAGACAGATTAGTAAGTATACAGATAGATAGGTCCGTAGGTCGGTCGGTAGATGGATGGATGGATAGATAGATAGATAGATAGATAGATAGATAGATAGATAGATACAGAGAGATATAGATGGATAGATGGAAGGGATGTGACAGTGACAGGATAATTATACCAACAACATTAGAGTAGGCCGATATTATTTACAAATCACCAGTAATAAAGATCGTGGTAAGTTTGTAATCGTGATAAACAGATTATTGCTAGCACTCATGTAATCAATTAAATAGACTAAGTATTTTCCTCATGACAGATACAAGTTATACTGGCACGTATTCGATTTACTGTCATTACACAAAGGCATTAACAATCCATGGAAATGATATGAATAAAATAAGAAATCACGATGTCAATAATTAAAACAATAAATGCAACAGCAATAATAATAATAATAATAATAATAATAATAATAATAATAATAATAATAATAATAATAATAATAATAATAATAATAATAATAATGCTTATGACAATGTTAATAATAAAAGTTCAACATACCTGTCAAATAAAGAAACAGAAATAACACACTATTAAATCTTACTATCTAATAGTTTTATTTCAATTAGGATTGCCCCCGACGTGAGTCGGGAGGCGAATGACGTTGAAGCGAGGTGCGCCACTGGTTTTATCCTTTCTCCCCACTTAAGTGCGACGGCGCGCAGCATACCGCAAGACGAATAGAAGGAAACCATAACAGAAAGTGCTATTTAAAAAAATACAAGAAGTATGAAACCATCATACTACAGATATATTAGGAAGTAAACGTTTTGTGGTCAACATGTAAAAAAAAGGGCTTAGTTATCCATAACATCAAGGGAGATGAGTGTTGTCTGCAACGCCGATTAAAACGCCCCCTATTGTTATATCCATAGATAGTTCTTAGTTGACGTCACTCAGGTCTTTGTTATTGTTTTTTGCCATCCGCGTTTATGAGTAATGCTCGCTAAACTGTACTAACCTGACTATAAACGTTCATGGATACACACAGTTGTGTGTGTTGGTCCGTTATACTTCCGGATGGCAATGTTATGAGCTTCTAAGCCAAGCGCATACTATCTATTAGGGATAAAGAATCATTTGTAATGTTTTAGATTGACCTTTCGCATTGTTGCCATACGACAGGAATGTCCACTATTTTTAGTTGTATTTCCCTCATACGTCATAACATTGTAATTGTATAATGAGATCTAGGTGCTGCGAGAAATCAGATCCTTGCATTGTATATATATCAGATATTATTTTCACAACTTTAAAATAAAAGAAGAAAACACTTGAAAGTTTCAACCCTAAAAAGTATGAAAAAATTACATCCTTCATTTTGAACTTTTGCCCCATTGCGAAGACCTATTGTAAAGGAACATGTCGGAACACATACTTGTCTTCCTCGATACTAATTCTGAACTCCTTTTTCAAGTCTTTTCTTCTTCTCCTTTATTTCGTCTTCTCCTCCTCCTCCTCCTCCTCCTCCTCCTCCTCCTCCTCCTCCTCCTCCTCCTCTTCTTCTTCTTCTTCTTCTTCTTCTTCTTCTTCTTCTTCTTCTCCATTATCTTCTTTTCCATTATCTTCTTCTCCATCATCATCATCATCATCATCATCATCATCATCATCATCATCATCATCATCATCATCATCGTCGTCGTCGTCGTCGTCGTCGTCGTCGTCGTCGTCGTCGTCTCGTCTCGTTCATCATCATCATCTCTCTCTCTCTCTCTCTTCTTCTTCTTCTTCTTCTTCTTCTTCTCTTCTTTCTTCTCTCTCTCTTCTTCTCTTCTTCTTCTTCTTCTCTTCTCTCTCTCTTCTTCTTCTTCTTCTTCTTCTTCTTCTTCTTCTTCTTCTTCTTCTCTCTTCTTCTTCTTCTTCTTCTTCTTCTTCTTCTTCTTCTTCTTCTTCTTCTTCTTCTTCTTCTTTTCCTTCTTCTTCTTCTTCTTCTTCTTCTTCTTCTTCTTCTCTTCTTCTTCTTCTTCTTCTTCTTCTTCTTCTTCTTCTTCTTCTTTTCTCTTCTTCTTCTTCTTCTTCTTCTTTTCTTCTTCTTCTTCTTCTTCTTCTTCTTCTTCTTCTTCTTCTTCTTCTTCTTCTTCTTCTTCTTTTCTTCTTCTTCTTCTTCTTCTTCTTCTTCTTCTTCTTCTTCTTCTTCTTCTTCTTCTTCTTCTTCTTCTTCTTCTTCTTCTTCTTCTTCTTTCTTCTTCTTCTTCTTCTTCTTCTTCTTCTTCTTCTTCTTCTTCTTCTTCTTCTTCTTCTTCTTCTTCTTCTTCTTCTTCTTCTTCTTCTTCTTCTTCTTCTTCTTCTTCTTCTTCTTCTTCTTCTGTATTGGTCCATTGATTAAGTGGTAGAACAGTGTGAGTATTTTACTTAGACATACCATCGATAGTTAAAACCTGTGTAGTTTGCTATGTTTACCAATCACGCCGTTGTTTACATTATGACGATTGTCCGAGACGCATCGTCATCTAAGTGTCTATTCCTCAAAGGTTTGGTACCTACAGGTAGATTGCTCCATAAGCGTAACGTATTTGGAGAGGAGTGTGTGTGTGTGTGTGGGGGGGGGGGGGGGGGGGGGGGGGGAGGGTGAGTAAAGATTGTAGTCAAAATACATAGCTGGATGAATGTTTAAAAATGTTACCCATACTGCCTAGTTGGTAATTGTATTTGATAACATTTGGTCTTTAATTCCTTGTTCAGTGTACAGATTGTATGCGCTTGGTTAAGAGGCTCACAACATTGCCATCCGAAAGTATAACGGACCAACACAAAAAAACTCAATATAACCTTAAACATTTAAAGTCTGGGTCATATAGTTTAGTGAGAAGTACTCATAAACGTGGATGTCAAAATCAATAACAGAGACCTTCGTTCTATCTATAGATAGTTCGAAGTTGACGTCACTTAGGTCTTTGTTATTGTTTTTTGCCATCCGCCTTTATGAGTAATTCTCACTAAACTGTTTTAACCTGACTTTTAACGATCATGGTTACACAAAGTTTTGTGTGTTGGTCCGTTATACTTCCGGATGGCAATGTTGTGAACTCCTTAGCCAAGCGCATACTATCTATAAATTCGCCAGCAGCATCAATCATGGGACTCTTAAAATACTTCAATAATGAACTCCAAAGTGTCTCCAGACTAGAGAATCACGTAAAAAGTCGTACGATATTTAAAAGTTTGGCCAGGATACTTATTGTCCTTCAAATATGTCATGGCACAAGACCGAAGGGCTAGAGTTCAGGTGGTCGCTGGTTCGGATAAGTAAGTAACTAAGTCCTTCAAATAACTTTCGATGAAAAAGACTAATTTGTCCAACAACAACAACAAAAAAAAAAACAAAAAACAAACAACAACAACAAAAATAAATAATAAAAATGTAAAAAAAAAAAATTAAAAATCAAACTTGGTACGTCTTTGAAGTTCTGACAAAAGGTTGGTCATTTTAATCAATCGAAGTTTGAAGGATCATTTTTCTGGCCAACATTTTAAAGATTTACGTTTTCTTTAATCAAAATGGATTTAAATTATTTTGACATTGCATGGCTGTGTAATCGTGCTCTTTTCCTAAACGCTACTTATACGAAACTAGTAAATTTTTGTTGACTAATTTGTACATTAAAGCTTCAGGATTCATTGCAGGCCTTCAAGTGCCGTCTCGACGCTCATTGTGAAACAGAAAAATACTGTTATAGAGTTTTTAATCGGTAGATAACCACGCCTCTCGGACAATCGTCATCATGTAAACAATGGCAGTGATTGGTAGACACAGCAAACTACACAGGTTTTACTATCGATGGTATGTGTTAAATAAAATACCCACTGTTCTACCGCTTGATCAGTAGAAATAGCACATAAAACTATGTGTAAACTTAAACGTTTTTAAATTATCGAGAAAACCGTGTGATAACTAGTCACCCATTTGTCAATATAAAAACAATAACAATGATCAGAGAGAGGTCGATTTCATTCACGTTATCGTTTATAAACAACCAACTATGTTTGTCCGAGCACGTGTGAAGGAGTGTCACAAATTCCATGTTTTGATTGGTCAAAAATCTACTGGTTAATTCAGACACCTCCTTCCACTATGTGGCATGCCCCGTTTTGAGAGACGTGAATTAGTTACGTTCATGAATGCACAAGAGAAGATAAAAGGCTGTAAAAGGCTACATAAATCTGGACTTATATCATTTATCATATCATATCACTAGGTAAATCTGCTATTATAGACCATAATAATAATAATATATTATACTGATTTATTCCGACAAACAATCTGGTTTTCATTATAGCCCCCCCCCCCCCCCCCCCCCCCCCCCCCCCCCCACACACACACAAACCCCTTTTACTTTAAGTTTCGATTGATTAAAATAACTCCCTAGTGCGGCTTTGTGGTATTATGGTTTGAGACTTGGCTTCTGACCTGTGGGTTCCAGTTCGACTCCCGCAGTTCAACTCTTGGAAAAATGAGACCTTTGCCTCTACTAGTTTTTTAGGCGGACCCTTTGGTCATTTTCTCTCACCGCACCAACGTGTAAAAAGCCTTAAGCCTAACAGGCGTTATGTTTATTTTAATATTATATTAAGTATAGATAGTATGCGCTTGGCTAAGAAGTTCACAACATTGCCATCCGGAAGTATAACTGATCGTTTATAGTCTGGTTAATACCGTTTAGTGGATAGTTCGAAGATGACGTCACTCAGGTCTTTGTTATTGTTTTTTGCCATCCGCGTTTATGAGTAATGCTGACTGAACTGTGTTAACCTGACTATACACGTTCATGGATACACAC
>NC_088362.1:97284871-97289871 GCF_034508935.2 Berghia stephanieae | reverse complement strand
AGATAGATAGATAGATAGATAGATAGATAGATAGATAGATAGATAGATAGATAGATAGATAGATAGATAAATAGATAGATAGATAGATAGATAGATAGATAGATAGATAGATAGATAGATAGATAGATAGATAGATAGATAGATAGATAGATAGATAGATAGATAGATAGATAGATAGATAGATAGATAGATAGATAGATAGATAGATAGATAGATAGATAGATAGATAGATAGATAGATAGATAGATAGATAGATAGATAGATTGAGGTGTGCTTTGAATTTTTTTTGCCCATGAGGGTTTGAACCCACGATCTTCAAATCTGGATCTTATTCTGGCGTATTTTGTGTGTGTTCTTATCCATTACCCAATCGGTGTCGGTACTCACTACGTAACTACAGACCTGCCTACTTGAACATTTTAAAAATCGTAATGGGCATGATCTAGATATATTACATTTCCATGTGCTCGAGGTCATTGGTCACATTGGAATATGTGCTCAAAGTGACCCACATAGTGAAAAGTGGTCACAGTTTTTGATATATCTAACATTACGATTGGTCATTTCGCATCTTGACGCATGGGTATGTTTACAACTTTCATAAACAAAGCAGCGTGTTTACATTTCTGAAGATATAGATAGAATGCGCTTGGCCAAGGAGTTCACAACATTGCCATCCGGAAGTATAACGGACCAACACACAAACTCTGTGTAACCATGAACTTTTATAGTCTTGTTAATACAGTTTAGTGAGAACAACTCACAAACGCGGATGGCAAAAACAATAACAAAGGCCTGAGTGACGTCATCTGCATACTATCTATATCCAATCGTTGAACTGCAACACATCATGTGATTGATGACTTGGTTGAACGAAAACATGAATATAGATCGCTCCCATTTTTAGGAGATGAAAATTGTTATCGCTAAAGTTGACTTTAAAAATCAACAATTTACCATCACAATGATTAAATAACACTTCAAAATCCTTAAAACTATGTAGTCCAGCATCAAGTTTCATTTTCAGTCAGTTTTAATGACTTAGAGATGCTTATGAAGTTTTGAAATTGACATGAAGCCAAAATTTTGTATTTCTGCAATTTTTTCGTAAATGTTGATAGGCATGCCCGGTAATTCCGAATTGAAACAAGGGGCAGCGTGGCTCAGTGGTACAGTCTTTGCTTCCTACCCGAAAGGTACCGAGTTCAATCACCCGCCGCTGCGTTGTGCGGCCTTGAGCAAGTCACCTCGCCCAAGCTCACTTTGCGGCGCTGCTCTGCGGCTGACGCCTGGGTTATTCCAGTCTTCCCTTGGAATAGACCCTAAAGACAAATTTCCCCTTGGGGATGAATAAAGGGAATTTTATTTTATTTATTAGTTCCATAATATTTTAAATTGTAGATTAATTTTTATTCCTATTTCATTCCCACATAGTTCCGTTTTGAATGAATGCGATACAAATTGCTGATTATCATTTAACAGGTGACACTGTGGTCGAGTGGTTTGGGTTCCAAGCAACCATCACCGAGATCCGTGGTTCCACCGTCCGCTATATCTATACCAATTGTCTCACTCCACCCAGGGGTAAATAAAATCACTATTTGTATTTTTTTTTAAACAATGAAACCAAGCTGTATCACCCCCTGTCTCCCTAGCTATTAATGGTATGCGTTTAAGTAAAATGCTAACGAATTCTATTCGACAAAATAATCGAACCCAACACACCAAACCATGTGTAATCTTTAACTTTCCTAGTCTAGAGATAATTTGGTGACAACTTAACATCAAACTGGTGGTCAAGAAACAATAACATCGAGCTGAGTGACGTCAACAACATGTATTCTGTACCGCTAACATCAGTCATTGCAACATATAGAAGAGCGCGGATTGTGTTAAATTCACGATAAACCTTTTAAGTGGATGCATTTGCTGCCAAATTTAATATCTTGGTTAATGACAAATGATAATAGGGAACAAAAAGTGTGATGTAAAAAAGCTGGTTCCAATCTCATTGGAAGTGTAAAACCTTTCTTCCAGAGGATGGATACATACCAGAATCAGTGACAAACACAATCACCTTATAAAATTAATGCTGGGTGGGGGATCCTGACCTACCATAGAGGGCAGGGACGTACATACTGTGTCTTCTATCCCCTTATATCTGTTATCCAACATGCTTTCTGTCTTTGTCTTGGAATGAGATTACTTGGTTTTGTTCTGGTCCTGGCTGGGAGGGAAACAGTCAAATGCATAGTTATTGTTTTGGGAGATGATATTTATTTCCCTTGTAAATCAGCTCTCTGTTATGTGTTATTACATTTGTTATTGTAAATGTATAATGTAAGCATTTGAGTGTATTCCTCTTTGTTGGATTTTGTGCTTCTGTCCGGATGAGACTTATAGGTGATCTCAAACTAAGTACATTGGTGGTATGCTCTTGGAATCTACATCTGATCCCTATTTGTTGTTCCCAGTTCCCATTTGTCTTACTTTTTCTTGGGTGCTTTAATTATAATTCTATAACTTTTTACTATCCCATTTTCTTCCTTTTTACTGGCGCTGATATAACTTAAATGTGTTGCAAGCGCCGTAAAACCCTTAAAAAAACAAACAATAAAATGAATGAGGTTTTCATAACTCATCTCTTTATTATTATGATTAGAAAGCCAGCAGCTGTGTGATTAGCTAACAATGAAGGAAAGACGTCACATAGTTCTTTGTTTTTGTTTTAGACCGCCAATGGTGATAAGATCTCTCAATCAGACTATAAAGTTTAAGGCTACAGTATTGTATAGATAGTATGCAGATGACGTCACTCAGGCCTTTGTTATTGTTTTTTGCCATCCGCGTTTGTGAGTTGTTCTCACTAAACTGTATTAACCAGACTATAAAAGTTCATGGTTACACAGAGTTTGTGTGTTGGTCCGTTATACTTCCGGATGGCAATGTTGTGAACTCCTTGGCCAAGCGCATTCTATCTATAGATAGTATGTACTTGGCTAAGAAGCTCATAACATTGCCATCCGGAAGTATAGATAGTTCGAAGATGACGTCACTCAGGCCTTTGTTATTGGTTTTGCCATCCGCGTTTGTGAATTGTTCTCACTAAACAGTATTAACCTGACTATAAACGTTCATGGTTACACAGAGTTTGTGTGTTGGTCCGTTATAGATAGAATGCGCTTGGCCAAGGAGTTCACAACATTGCCATCCGGAAGTACAACCGACCAACACACAAACTCTGTGTCACCATGAACTTTTATAGTCTGGTTAATACAGTTTAGTGAGAACAACTCACAAACGCGGATGGCAAAAACAATAACAAAGGCCTGAGTGACGTCATCTGCATACTATCTATACTTCCGGATGGCAATGTTGTGAACTCCTTGGCCAAGCGCATTCTATCTATAAAGGACCAACACACAAAACTGTGTGTCTCCATTAACGTTTATAGTTGGGTTAATACAGTTCAGTGAGCATTACTCATAAACGCGGATGGCAAAAAACAATAACAAAGACCAGAGTGACGCCAACTGCATACTATCTATATTATGTTTCATCTGACGGTCAGATGTTGTGGGTATTTTACTTAAGCACATACCATCAATCAATAGCCCTTAAAGATTACTCATAGTTTTAAATGTTGGTTACACATTATAGCCGGTAGATTTTTGACCAATCAAAACACAGGATTTGTGACACACCTTCAAGCCAGCCTGGACCAACACAGCGGTTGTTTACACTACAAACAATGACATGAATTAATAAGATGTGTTGTCTTCGCTCGCTGTCAGTGGTTTTCAACCTGCAGTTATTAGTTATGGGATAAGTTTGTAGGATCTTTACCAGTCACAAAGGAAGGCAAGGGTTTTATCCACTCGGCTATCAGGCATAACTGTGACGGTGTATAACGCTCCATTTAGTTTTTGCCAGGACCTTTACTATCAAAAGAAGACGGTGAAAGTAAGGTTGGACTGACCCAACACGCTCCTCTTTCATCATAATCTGGAAAAACAGGTAAATAAAATTTAGGCTAGAAAACTCGTCCTTGAAATAGCAATCTATTAAAATGACTCTCATCTCGGAAAAAAAAATATAACTCTCAAACCTGGGACTTCGCGAGGATCCAAATTTGAAAGTAATTTTTTCAAGATGAGTAATTTGTTTAAAGTAGTCCGTCAGAGTCGCCACAAGCCCCATGGATTCGGAGTTTGTCCAGGTTCCTAAGGCGTTAAACATACAATATCAATTATTGCTTGCTACCCTTTCGATAGGACGCCAAACAATTGTAATGTTCTTTCCACCAGATCCAATGTCTCCATTACTTTGGTATCTGTAGCTTTCAAGTGACACATAACAACATATGCATACCAAAATATGGTAGCCAGTTAGAATTGCACGACTCACACCAAAAAAGTTTTTAGAGTTTGTTTTCTTGTTTGATGTTTGTGTGTTTGGTTTTTTGTTGTTTTTTTTCGTTTGTTTTATTTTTTTTTTTGGGGGGGGGGGGGGATTTTTTTTGTGTTTTTTTGTTTTGTTTTGTTTTTTGTTTGGTTTTGTTTTTTTTGTTTTTTTTTGTTTTGTTTTTTTTTTTGTTTTGTTTTATGAAAGTGACGAATAACATACTTTTATAAACAAGTTGGCTTTTATTTAAAATCTCAGCCGGTTATCCTAGTCTAAGTAGTCCTCCACAGCCATTAGGTCCATGGAACTATGACCGGACTTATCCCGCCGGTTTCTTGCTTGCTATCCATTGGACAGGACGCAAGTCTATCGCTAAGTACTTTCCACCAGATCTAAAATTCCCAGCCACCCAATCACTGCTGGGTGATCGGAGATTGGGGGTGGGGGGGGGGGGGGGGGTCAGAAAAAAGTCTCGACTTCACTCGGGATCGACCAAGGTCCTTTTGGTTGCGAAGCGAGTGTGCGCATGAGCATAACGTTATTAAATACCGATCACAAGATTAATGTTGTGTAAGCTGTCAAGCTGTCGTCCTTCA
>NC_088362.1:97252371-97279871 GCF_034508935.2 Berghia stephanieae | reverse complement strand
TCCTCCTCTCTTCTTCTTCTTCTTCTTCTTCTTCCTTCTTCTTCTTTCTTCCTTCTTTCTTCTTCTCTTCTTTCTTCTTCTCTTTCTTCTTTCTTCTTCTCTTCTTCTTCTTTCTTCTTCTTCTTCTTCTTCTTCTTTTCTTCTTCTTTCTTCTTCTTTTCTTCTTCTTTCTTCTTCTTTCTTCTTCTTTCTTCTTCTTTCTTCTTCTTTCTTCTTCTTTCTTCTTCTTTCTTCTTCTTCTTTCTTCTTTCTTCTTCTTTCTTCTTCTTTCTTCTTCTTTCTTCTTCTTCTTCTTCTTCTTCTTCTTCTTCCTCCTTCTTCCTTCTTCCTCCTTCTTCCTTCTTCCTCCTTCTTCCTTCTTTCTTCCTTCTTCCTTCTTCCTCCTTCTTCCTTCTTTCTTCTTTCTTCTTTCTTCTTCCTTCTTCCTTCTTCCTTCTTCCTTCTTCCTTCTTCCTTCTTCCTTCTTCCTTCTTCTTCCTTCTTCCTTCTTCCTTCTTCTTTCTTTCTTCTTCTTTCTTCTTTCTTCTTTCTTCTTCCTTCTTCCTTCTTCCTTCTTCCTTCTTCCTTCTTCCTTCGTCCTTCGTCCTTCGTCCTTCGTCCTTCGTCCTTCGTCCTTCGTCCTTCGTCCTTCGTCCTTCTTCCTTCTTCCTTCTTCCTTCTTCCTTCTTTCTTCTTTCTTCTTCTTTCTTCTTTCTTCTTTCTTCTTTCTTCTTCCTTCTTCTTTCTTCTTTCTTCTTTCTTCTTCCTTTTTCCTTCTTCTTCTTCTTCTTCTTCCTTCTTCTTCTTCTTCCTTCTTCTTCCTCCTCCTCCTCCTGTCCTCTTCCTCCTCCTCCTCCTGTCCTCTTCCTCCTCCTCCTCCTCCCCCTCCTCCTCCTCCTACTCCTCCTCTTCCCCCTCCTCCTCCTCCGTCTCCACCTCCGTCTCCTCCTCCTCCTACTCCTCCACCTCCTCCCCCTCCTCCTCCCCTCCCCCTCCTCCCCCTCCTCCTCCCCCACCTCCCCCTCCTCCCCCTCCTCCCCCTCTTCCTCCTCGGGTCTCCCCCTTCTCCCCCTCTTCCTCCCCCTCTTCCTACTCCTCCTCCTCTTCTTCTTTTTGCTCCTCCCCCACTCCTCCCCCTCCTCCTCCCCCTCTCCTCCTCCTCCTCCTCCTCCATCTTTTTCTTTCTATTCTTGTTAATGATAAAATAGCGCACAAATCCATTCCAGAATTCTAAGACGCCTAGGAGGTGGTTGCACAGAGAGCGAGAGAGAGAGAGAGAGGGGGGGGGGGGGGGAGACAAGAAAAAGGGGATTCGGTAGAGAAGCATCAAAATTGTCTTTGAGCGTAATCCCACACATTAAACAACCGCGATGAATTCACATCATCATGCATACCCGTAACAATATAATATCTACTCTGTCGTTGTTTTAAAAACACAGTATTAACAATAATAATAATAATAATAATAATAATAATAATAATAATAATAATAATAATAATTGTTGTATTTTTGACGGGCCTCCAGATTAATATATTGTGGAATCACTCAACTCAGAAGCGTTTAGTGATATGTGAGAGAACAGTTTATTACTGTGTATAAGTTAGAGTATATACAAATATATCGCAACAACATTTTAAGAAGGAAAAATAGTATAAGTAACTCAACTATGAAAAGTAAGGAACAAAGAGTGCATCCTTCTCTAGGGCATGCCACTCTGATATTTGTAAGCACAAATGATATTTTAAACAATGGACTTAATGAATAATAATTAATTATGCTGTAACTAAAATCAATTAGCTAATAACGAAGGGGAGCAACTCTTTCCTAGAGTAACTCTATGTATAAGTCTATAACACCTCCCTGTTTTGCCTGAGAAGTAGGTTTCGAAGGTTCGAAGGCTAAAATCGATTGGGGAATTTTCTGGTACGACACGATCTTCTCAGTTGGACACGATCCGATTCACGATTCGATTCTGCTCCGGGGGTAGCTGCATTCGATGATGAACGCTCACAATGGTTTGTTGCTTTAGGTCTCTTCCAACACAATTGAGGTTATATGAGAGACCGCTGAAACAAAAAAACAAGCAATCTAACAAAAATAGTACAAATGTAAATCAAAATCATAACCTAAAGATATCATAAGCTAAACTATAAATAACCAAGAACAAACAGGCAGAAGGTTTACAGAAAAAAAAAAAAAAAAAATCCCCTGTCAAAAATACAATCACAAACCAAAGAAACAGGATAGGATAGTAACGAGAAGAAGAAACGACATCACTATCGGATCGTACACCCATGCGAACATCATAGGTATATGATTCAAGGGTGATGCTCCCATCCAACCACCCGCTACGCTCACAATAATCACCGATAGGATTAGTAATGAAGAAATCGTCCTCTATGGTATCATTTGCTGAAGCAGATACGTTTTGGCGAGGAAGGTTGTAACGTGGTCTTATTTGTTCAATATGACGCTTCCACGTTGTTCCGTCTCTCTGGAGAGTTACCATGACATGACGTGGTCCCAACACTTTGGTGACAGTTGCGGGAATCCATTTCGCCTCTCTGTCATTTCGATTACCAAAACGTAAGGAATAAATGTGTGTCCCAACTTTATAACGCGTTTTTGTTACACGTGGTTTGGAATTTGAGGTGGACAATGGGCGGAGTGTGTCGATCAATGTGCGAATTTGACGTCCATGAAGCAATTCACTAGGTGACGAACCAGAAGCTAAAGGTGTGCGACGATATTGCATAAGAAATTGTTGCAAGGCTTGTCTTGGAGGAAAAGACGATTTTCTCAAAGCCTTTTTAAAACTTCCCACAAGTCGTTCTGCTGCACCGTTTGTAGCGGGATGATAGGGAGCTCCAGTGAGATGTTTGATTCCCCTCTCCCTACACCATGTCTGAAATTCGTCAGAAGTGAAGCATGCTGCGTTGTCCGACACGATAGCGTGAGGATAGCCGAAGTGAGCGAAGTCCTCTTCCAGAAGGCTAGTTGTTGCTTTCGTTGACGTCGAACTGGTTGCGTGAATGCATGGGTAATTTGAGTAGGCGTCGACCATTACTAACCAGTTATTACCCATAAAATTCACGGCGTGATCGATGTGCATTCGACTCCACGGTGAGTCTGGCGTTATCCATGGATGGTTTGGCTCCTTTGGTGGGTTGTTTTGATGTTCTGCACACGTAACACATCCACGACACGTATTGACGATGTCAGAATCAATACCTAGCCAATATACGATCGTTCGCGCTAATTGTTTCATGCGTTGCATGCCGAAATGACCGTTGTGAAGGATATTGAGGACGTCTCGTTGCAAACTCTTAGGAATAACGATTCTTGATCCGTAGAATAAACATTCATGAGACGTTGACAGCGTGTCCTTTATCTTGAAGAATGGTTTAAGATTGTCCGTTTTGGAATCTGATTTGGACCATTTACGAGTCGTATTTCTCATGACAACGGATATGGTGTCATCTTTAGCGGATTCTCTAGCGATGACTCCGGGGTCAGTAGCTCTTAGCTGTTTTCCAACTGTAGAGATTGTAAACACAGGGTTGTCATCTTCTCCATCTTCCTCTCTGTCGAAGACTGGGTCGGCACTTACCCGTGACATGCGACGAATCGTGTTGACGTTAGGCGAACTCGACATTCTCTTTTTACGTCTTCAGGCTCTTTCGATGTGTCCAGTTTTCTGGCAGAAGCGACAAACGGCTGTTTTGAATTTGCAGTTTTGTCTGTTGTGGCGCCCCTCGCATCTCGAGCAGGTTTGATTTTTATTATCAAAATCCGTTGTCGGCTCTGTCTGTCTTTCATTCGAACGTTTGATATGCTGTTTGTTTTGCCTGCCTTGCTGAATTATCGGAATCTGTTTTCTTTGAGGCTTAATTTTATGGACCTCGGGTTGAACAGATAATGCAGTCTCGTTAGCCACTTTTGAGGCATCTTCTATCTCCGTGGCGACCTCGATGGCTTTGTTAAACGAAAGCTCGTCCTCCTTGTGCTTGAATAGCGCTTCAAGAACAGCTGTGTTGTTAACTGCACACATGAAACAGGTACGCATAGCTTCATCCAAGGGGTTTTCAATGGATGGGAAATCGCATGTGACAGCGCTCTGGCGAATTCTAGCTGCCAATTCCTGAATAGTTTCGCCTGGTTTCCTCTGGAGGCTCGTCCAAAATTTATAACGTTCTCTGACAACAAATAGTCGAGGGTGGTACTGCTCCATCATATATTTTTCGATATCTGGAAGACTGAGGGCAGTTATCGCCTTAGCTGGTGTTTCTTGACTCGCCATGTTAGTCAGTATTTTGTAAACAACCGGCGATTGGTTGAACGTCTGCTTTCTTCTCATCAGGTACGGAGTGAGCAGTTAAAAACGTATTAAAACGATGCCAGTAGTCGCTCCATATCTCTAAGGCAGGGTCGAATGCGACAAAGCTCGGAATAGCTGGAGGTTTTGGTAAAAATGTATTGCTACCGGTCATTAGTTTCATGAACATTTCCATCTGCTTTTCTTGTCGTTCAACGACTTGCTTCATTTGCTCATTTTGCTGTTCAATCTGTTGTTGTAATATGGTTATGAGCTCTTTATTTGATATGATGACAGTACTGCTGACACGACTATATAATGTACATTCAGAAAAGTGAGTGGAGCAGGCACTTATGTTGGTAACAACAAGATATGAAGTGAATAGAAAAGTGCCAGAAGACAATAGAGAATAAAAATTTTTTCGCGGCGGTGGTGGGGTTTGAACCTGCGACCTTATTGGTACGACAACTCCGCCTGGCAGGTGAGAGCGTGGCTCTACCGTGTGAGCTATCCACGAACACAAAAATATTCGTTTCAAACTCAAAGTCATTACTAGATCCCTCTCTCACCCACTTCTTGAGATCGCCGATTCGTTCGTACACCACCATCGCGAATAATTTTGACCAGCAGTTAAGCTTAATAGCCAATATTCTCAACACAAACATATAACATAGAAACGATTGAGACATTGAGTATGCTCCGGTGTATGGGGTGAATTTTAATTCAGAAAAGTGAGTGGAGCAGGCACTTATGTTGGTAACAACAAGATATGAAGTGAATAGAAAAGTGCCAGAAGACAATAGAGAATAAAAATTTTTTCGCGGCGGTGGTGGGGTTTGAACCTGCGACCTTATTGGTACAAACAATTTTTATTCTCTATTGTCTTCTGGCACTTTTCTATTCACTTCATATCTTGTTGTTACCAACATAAGTGCCTGCTCCACTCACTTTTCTGAATTAAAATTCACCCCATACACCGGAGCATACTCAATGTCTCAATCGTTTCTATGTTATATGTTTGTGTTGAGAATATTGGCTATTAAGCTTAACTGCTGGTCAAAATTATTCGCGATGGTGGTGTACGAACGAATCGGCGATCTCAAGAAGTGGGTGAGAGAGGGATCTAGTAATGACTTTGAGTTTGAAACGAATATTTTTGTGTTCGTGGATAGCTCACACGGTAGAGCCACGCTCTCACCTGCCAGGCGGAGTTGTCGTACCAATAAGGTCGCAGGTTCAAACCCCACCACCGCCGCGAAAAAATTTTTATTCTCTATTGTCTTCTGGCACTTTTCTATTCACTTCATATCTTGTATATAATGTACAATAAAGGTACGAAGATAGGACGCGAGCGAAGGGTAGTAAATTATTGACGAAATATAACTATAATTACTCACCCAAGCGTCCGACTGCTTGGTTGTATGAAGACGACGTACCGTTTTGTTTTGTTTCGTGACGTAGGCAGTTGACCTCAGCGCCCACGAGCTGTGGCGGGAAAAAAAAAGGCGGGAAGGCTTCTTACCACGTGATGGGCGGCTGTCCACGAAGAAGGCGTCTTACCACGTGCTGACGACACTGCAGGCAGAAAAGGCACTTGCTCCGGTTTTCTCGGCTGGCAGGTTTCCGTCCGTGGTGTGCTGGCTTTTCGACTGACGTCACAAAACGCTCCAATAAGCTGATGCGCAGGATAAAGGTGAAAAATCCTCGTCGCCAATGTTGTATTTTTGACGGGCCTCCAGATTAATATATTGTGGAATCACTCAACTCAGAAGCGTTAAGTGATATGTGAGAGAACAGTTTATTACTGTGTATAAGTTAGAGTATATACAAATATATCGCAACAACATTTTAAGAAGGAAAAATAGTATAAGTAACTCAACTATGAAAAGTAAGGAACAAAGAGTGCATCCTTCTCTAGGGCATGCCACTCTGATATTTGTTAAGCACAAATAATATTTTAACAATGGACTTAATGAATAATAACTAATTAAGCTGTAACTAAAATCAATTAGCTAATAACTAAGGGGAGCAACTCTTTCCTAGAGTAACTCTATGTATAAGTCCATAACAATAATAATAATAATAATATCCTTTATTGTCCAAATAGGCAATTATTGTTAGGTTACAGCTCTTGTAATATGGGGGGGGGGGGAGTAATTAAAATAGTAGTGATATTCAAAGTTGGGCTTTGTTTATGTTTTGGAATCTCCTCTCAAAAATCAATCTTTACCAGATTTTTAAAATAAATATTTGACCAGATCCGGAGGAATACCGGTGTGCTGCCAGAGGGGAGCTTTTTCGAGCCAAAGCTCTCCGCCCAAATCGGAAGATAGCCAGAAATATCGTCATTGTCATAGGAGACGGAATGGGTTTGTCCACGGTGACGGCAGCCAGGATCTACCAAGGACAGAAAGAAGGGAAGACTGGGGAGGAGTACAAACTGTTTTTTGAAAAGTTTCCCAGTGTTGGTTTGTCTAAGGTAATGATGATGATGATGGTAAATGATGATGATGATGATGATGATGATGATGATGATGATGATGATGATGATGATGATAATAGTGATGATGATGATTATAATGATGATGATGATGATGATGATGATGATGATGATGATGATGATGATGATGATGATGGTAAATGATGATGATGATGATGATGATGACGACGATGACGATGATGATGATGGTGGTGGTGGCGGTGGTGTTGGTCATTTGTCAGCTCAATAATAATAATTAAAAAATAAACAACAAAATAATAATAATACTATAATAATAATAATAATAATAATAATAATAATAATAATAATAATAATAATAATAATAATGATAATAATAATAATAATAATAATAATAATAATAATAATAATAATAATAATAATAATAATAATAATAATACTTTACAAAGAGACCGATAAAGCTCTTGTTACCTCTGCCAAATCAAAGTGACTTGTACACGTCACACACTATAATTTATTCCACAGACTTACAACGCTGATAAACAAGTTCCGGATAGCGCTGGCACGGCAACTGCCATGTTTAGTGGGGTCAAATCCAATTATGGAGTCCTCGGCGTTGATAACAGAGTGCCCTATGGTAAAGACTGCACCAAGATGAATATCAAAACCAAAGTGAAAACTATCGTGGACTATGGAATGGCTGCAGGTAGGACACTTTAAATAATAATAATAATAATAATTGAGCTTTTATATAGCGCAATATCCACTAAACGTGCTCAAAGCGCTTTACAAGGGGTCCCTGGTCAATAGCAACATTTAACATGTAGGACGGGACATGATGCCTGTTAGGCGATATTACAATTTTTCGGACAAAGTCAACGCTGTTAACGGCAAGGTACTCATTTTACACCTGAGTACGATGAGAGAATGTGAGTAAAGAGCCTTTTCCAAGGACTCAACTATGCGTCGAGCGAAACTCGAACCCAGGACCTTCTGATCCGAAAGCGAGTGACATACCACAAGACCACATAGCCGCACATTTAGGGGTGAGTACTTTACTATAACCGTGCGACATACATAAAAGTTTGTCCGATACTTTCCCTGTCGGTTTAAGACTTAACAGAAACTGGAATTTACTCCAGCTATCTCGATCTCATTGCTGTCCAAGACAACTCCACGTACAATGCCATAATACTAGGCTGGGCTGAAAAGTCTTGATGCTATTGAATATCTCCGATTATATTGAACACACCAGTATAAACTATGCATCAAAATGTGCGTAATTTACTCTCAACTATAAGGTCACCAAATTTTGTTTAGCAGCTATTTGTTGATTTTAACTTATCTTATTTGAAAGAACCCTACACAAACATGTCAGTTGAAGAAATCACACCAAAAAATTATGCAATAAACAGCGTGCTGTGTCTGGCCATAGCCAGCGTTAAGTTATAGCCTGACACTGAAACCCAAAAAGACTGGTGGCATTTTGGCGTCATTATTTTGTTTTTGCACCGCCTAGTGAGTTGTCGTTAGTAGTGCTGGTGGAAACAAGTGGTCCCATTGGTTGGACTATTGAATACAACTCACGATTTGTTCTCTTTTGTGGCCAAAGACTGATTTTTTGACGACATTTTTTGGTCAGTGTCAGGCCATAACTTTACGAAGGCCACGGTCTGAGATCCTGACTGCAAAGAGAGATGTGCACCCGTAAACATTCATAAACGGCTGAAACGTGTTTATGGTGACTCGAGAGTTGGTATTAAAACAGTTCAAAGGTTGGTTAAGTTCTTTACTAGAACTGATGATGTCTCCACCAACATTGAGTAGGCTCGGAGTGCCCGTCCACAAAGTTCATCAACCGCAGAAAATCAACAACAAAAAATTACGAACTTAATCGAGTTTTAATCGCCGGATAAAACAATTAGACATTTCACAAAGTTTGGAATTTCACAGGGAAGAGATGGTTTATAATATCGTTGAGAATCCTGGGGGTACAGAAAGATTTGTTCTCATTGGATACCGAGAAAAATCACAATGAAAGAATAAATTTTCCTGACGTCGTAGAAACGGAGATGGTGTCGAAGTTTGTCGTGTTAATCTCTCCGACGAGATGCAATAATTGGTGCATCGTTAGTGGTTCTATGTGGATTAGGAACGGTGACTATGCACAAATTTGAAATGAGAACCGAAAAGACATAAACTAGCTTTGTCTAGATACCTTTGTCAATTTTGTATCTATTATAAATTTTGAACTTACAAGAGCTGAGTCAAGACTTTGCAGTTACCCTTGTATCTTTGTTTTCAGTTGGCCACCAAATTTTTACTTGCTTTTGTCGACAAATTAATTCAGATACTTCTTAACTTCAGAAAGAGAGACCCCCCCCTCCCCCCCCCCCACCCCCCACCCACACAACAAACACACAACACACAATACAACACAACCCGACACTGTTACATGTTATATGTCGTGTCTTTGATTCATATTGGTTTGTTTTCTTATTATAATTTTGTTCAAAAGCGGGGTACATTAAAAATTAAGAATTCTCAAATCGTTAAATGTTTATATCAATGACAATTTCAGGGTTTAAGATATGAAACTTTTTTTTTCAAATGTAAGCTTTTCAGCTGTTATTTTTTAATGGCCTTTTGAAAATATTTGGACGATTAAATATTCATTTTAAAATCACTCTAAATATATATATATATATATATATATTATAATTATATTAATTATTTATATATATATTATATATAATTGGTGTTGCATTGATCAAACATAGAACGCGTCTTCGCCAATTCACTGTTTAAAACTAGTTATGCCTATGGAGTTTTATTTATTCATTCATTCATCCCATCCATTCATTTATTCATTCATTCATGTGGGGTTTTTTAAAAATCTTTAGATTAAGTAACAAAGTAAAATTTTGAGAGAGAAGGAGAGAGGAAAAGAGAGAGAGGGAGAGAGAGAGAGGACAAGAAGAGAGAGAGGAGAGTGAGAGAAGAGAGAGAGAGAGTGTAGAGATGAGGAGAGAAGAGAGAGAGAGAGAGATTTGTATTTGTTTATAAAAGAACAGGGTTTGGCACTTCTTGTTTCGGGCTGACAAAGATTTGCATACATTATGGGAAGGGTCGTAAAGTAAACACTCCTAAGAATTATAAATTGTTAAAAAATGTGTTAATCTTTTTGACCAGAATAGGTATCATACATTGGGCGAACCTCGCTGGTAGGACGAAAGTGCACTTTGATAAAGAAGAAAGAAACGACAGAAAAAGAATCGAAATAAGAGCAAATTAAGAATTGCACAGTCATTTGTCATGTATCTATTTGATATAGATTTGTTTAAAAGGTGGGATTTATATATTATATATATTTTATATATATTATATATTATATTATATATTATTTATATATATTTGTATATAGTACATGCTCAATTTATTATCGGCACTTAGTTTCTAAGTAGTAAAGTATTATTATGATTATTATTATTATTTTATTATTATATTAATTATTTTATTATGTATTATTATTATTTTATTATTTTATTATTATTATTATTTTTATTAAATTTATATTATCAATTATTTTATGATGATTATTATTTTTATTTATGTTTTCATATTCTTATTGTTTTATTATTTATTATTATTTTTATTAGTTTTATTAATTATTATTATTTTTTTATTATTCTTATTTTTTATTAGTATTATTTTATGTTTATTATTATTATTAAATTTATCATTATCATTATTATTAGATTATTGATTATGATTATTATTTATTTTATTATATTATTTTATTATTTATTATTATTATTATTATTATTAACGGTGGCGGCATTGATTAGAATTTATAAAACTGGGTGGGGTTCCCTACCTCCACAGTGGGCAGGGAGGTTACATACCGTGTCTTTCTATCCCCTTATATCTGTTTTCCAACATGCTTTCTGTCTTTGTCTTGGTAGGAGATTTGCCTTGGTTTTGTCCCGACCTTGGCTGGGAGGGAAACGGGAAAATGCCAACATAGTTATTGTTTTGGGAGATGATATTTTTTTTTCCTTGTAATCATCTCTCTGTTATGTATTATTATTTGTTTTTTTAATGTATAGTGAATGTAAGCATTTGAGTGTATTCCTCTTTTGTGGGATCTTGTGCTTGTGTCTGGGTGAGACTTATAGGTGATATCAGACTAAGTACATTGATGGTATAGCTCTTGGAATTTACATTGATCCTTTTGTTCCCAATTCCCCTTTGTCTTTCTCTCTCTTGGGTGCTTTAATTTGTAATCTAGAACTTTCGATATCCCCATTTTCTTCCTTTTTACTGGCGCTGATATAACCTAAATGTGTTGCAAGCGCCGTAAAACCCTTAAAAACAAAACAAAAAAAAAAAACAACAAAAAAACAGATTAATAAAAATACATAGTTTTATGCTTCCATGATTCATAAAGGAGTCTAAATGTATTGGTCACGCTCATTTGCCTTGATTAAAGATAAATTAAAGAGGGAATTGTAATGATATTAATCCCACAGGATATAAAAAGGGTCGGACACTTTTTTTCCCCATAGGGAATGAAATAGGGGGAAGAGTACGTCCCTTGATTGGAGGGTCACCTAGTTTTGTGACGTCACCGGCGGAAAAGTTATTAGAGGAGAACTTTCATGTTGGTTGTGCATGCGTCTCTCGCCCGTCACAGTTTAGGTTACGTCCCAATCAAGGGAGCCCCTCTTCCGCTAATTCATTCCCTTTTGAATTGACAAACGTTTCTTTCCCCCAACCTCAAAAGGGGATTAGGTTTTATGAAAGGATGCCAATTAAAGCGAAATAAAGGAAAATATTATAAAAATTTATGAAATTTAAATATTTTATTTTCATTCTTTACCTTTGTGGGGCAATTGGGCCAAGAATTTTCACAACATTGCCATCCGGAAGTATAACGGGCCCAAAACAACAAAACTGTGTGTAACCTTGATCGTTTATAGTCTGTTGAATCCCGGTTGGGTGAGACCACTCAAAAAAAGCGGTTTGGAAAAAAAACCATAACAAAGACCTGAGTGACGTCTTTCTTTGAACTATTTTTATAATATTTTATTCTTTCCCCGGGGGGGGGGGGGGGGGGGGGGGGGGAAGGGGGGTAGTCCCTCAGAGCTTGTAGCCCATACGCCGGAGTTTACCCCGGGGTTTTTAGGGTGAAACGGGACAATAGCAATTGGTTGTTCCTGTGGATAGGAAACTAGTCCTTCGCAAAATACTTTCGACAGGTTAACTTTCCTACCCTACCCCAATTCACTGCTGGGGGGGACGGGAGGTCAGAAAAAATCTCCCCTTTTGGGCTCATCGTAATTTATCATCTTCATTTTTTCCCTCCCCAGGTAAAGGAGTGGGCATCGTGACCACATTCGTATAACCCCGCCCCACCGGGCCCGCACCCTTTGGGCCAATTGCCTTTCAGGTAAGTGTAGATGGATTTTTACACCAACTTGCGCCGTACTTACTATCTTGCAGCAAGGCGAAGGGTGCCGGGTGTCAACTTGGTCCAGAGTTCCGAGTTTCCATCACTGCAAAAAAATTTTTTTAATGTTTAACCCCCTTAAAGCGTTTGAGACATTTAGGGTTATTCCCATATATAAATGCTAAAATTGCAGAGCGTCTTGCTAGCAGACCGGGGAAAGCGTTTTCCGTTTGGATTGTCCCTAAGTTGATTTCCATTACTGCCAAGAAATATTTTAAACCTCTAAAGTGCTCGAGTTTGGTGTCTTGACCCATGACCCAAGAAATTTCGGGAGAGGGACTCGGGATAGACCTCATGTTTGGGTACAAATTAATGGTGGATGCGTAACGCATAGTTTGAGCTTTTGAGACTTTTTTTTTATATATGGAGCAATATCCACCAAATGGGCTCAACGCGCTTTACAACGGGTCCCTGGTCAACAGCAACATTTAACATGTGGACGGGGACTTAAGCCTATTAGGGAAATTACAATTTTTGGACAAAGACAACGCTTTGAACGGCCAAGTACTTTTTACAATGATTGCGGTGGGGGAATTGGAGTAAAGTTTTTTTCAAGGACTCAGCTTGGACTGAACCAGGACCATCCTATCCGAAAGCGGTTCTCCACTGACCACATAGCCGCACCTCACGTCTTCTCAATGCCAGTTGAAGTTGTCTTTTCTTCAGTAACGTTTGGTTTGAGCCCCCTCGCCAAAAATTTTTATTCTCTATGTCTTCTGGCCTTTTCAACTTACTTCCTGTTTTGTTATTGTGGTATTGCCCAATCTAAATTGTGAGATCGCAAGCGTCCGACTTCAGCCAAGCGAATGAGCCTTTTCAACTTAGTTTTGATTGTTTTCCCCTCATGCCAAAAAAAAAAGGGTTTTTCCTCTTAACCCCTGGGCAATTAGTGGTATTCGCTATAAAATGCTCAGTTCCAGAGATCTTCAAGCGCCGAGCGAAAAAATGACGTAATCAACTTGTTTTCCGGGTTTGATTTCATCACTGAAAAAAAGTGTTTGGGCCTTAATGCGCTTTTTAAACACTAATTTGGTAGAAAATTGCACCATATAAAGCTCAGGGCAGAGGGGGTTTGACTTCAGCAGGCGAAGGTGGGTATTGCTTTGGGGGGCCCAGTTCGATTACCGTCCTTAAAAAAAATGTTTTTTATTTTTTAGTGGGATATTGGGGTTGGCGATATACAAGCAGGGTTTAAAACATGGAATTAGATAAAAAAAAAAAAAGTTAGCTCAGGATAGAGAAGGATAAACTGTTTGTTGTGGCATATGGATTGTATGCAGATGAGGTCAAATCAGGCCTTTGTTATTTTTTTTTGGGCCCTCCCGCGTTTGTGAGTTGTTTCCTAAACTTTTTAACCAAATTATTTAAAAATTCATGGTTACCCGAGTTTGTGTGTTGGTCCGTTAAACTTCCGGATGGCAATGTTGTGAACTCCTTGGCCAAGCGCTTCCCATCTATACCCTGACCAGGGTGGGAAAAAAGGGGACGATGAGAAGAGTGGTTTTTGCTCTTTATAAAATGTCAGATATGGCAATCGCAAGGCAGCAACCTCAAATGGTTTTCTCACTTCTCGTTTTTGCTACTATCCAGGAGCAAACCCACACCGCAATTGGACGGTCGCGAACCCGCCCGGAAGCTTCGTGACAACGCACCGTTAAAACTGATGCTCTGCGGTTTTTTTCTCTTGCCACAACGGGTAAACGTTGGAAGGTGCCCTAAATAAAAGGGTCCCTTAGGCAGGTTTTCGACCGATTCCGATTGGTTGCCACCCAATGTCCCTCGCTGGGGGAAATGCCGGGACCAACTTTCCCCCAGTTTTCGAGGAGGCGAGGCCCGCCCCTCGAGGGATTGAATTGTCCAAACCGTTTCCATTGTATATACAGCTCTGCCCAAAAGTAAAGGGGCCTGCTTAAAGGGTTCCTGGACTTATTTAGCTCAAAAACAGGGGTCAAACGTCCATTATGCGCTTGAGATGGGTTTCCCCTTTCCCCCCTCTCTCTCCCCTCTTCTCCTCTCTTTTCTCTCTTCTCTCTCTCTCTCCTTCTCTCTTCTCGCTCGCTCTCTTTGGATCTTAATAAGGTGGTATCTTTTTCACGCCTTGGGCTTTTTTTTGGTTTCGTAGTTTTTCGAGGAAAATGACATTATCTTGGTCTTTGTTTGACCCAAACATCCCTTTTGGCCATGCTTTTATTTTAATTTTGTTTATTATTTTTTTAAACCGTTTGTTCAGATACGGGGGAAGGTGACCGGACATCAGAAAAGGTTGCTGTTGGTTGTGACGGGGTTAAGGCCCGTACTGGTCAGCTGATTGAAGAAATTTTAAGAATATTCAATTTTAGTGGGGTTTTGAATTTGTTGGTGTTTACCATCATCTTTCACATATCGTCTTTCTTCGTAAATCATCAGGGCCTTCGTCATCACCCTCTTAATTTTCAACATCCCATCACCATCATCTTCATCTTCATCTTTTCTTCTTCAGCCAAGCGGGCAAAAAGCAACGCGCATTCACCATCACCCATCATCATTCAGCAGAAAACACCGCTTTCTCATCATTCATCACATCTTCATCATTTGATGGTTTTGTCTCGTTTGATCATCTTTGCTGGGCCTTGATAACATGTACCTTTTGACCTTTTGGTTCCCAACACTACCCCTTTTTCCCCTGTATTGGTATCGGACTCACAGTAACGCATCAGTGATTCCACTTTATCATCTTCATTATCATTTTAATACAATGAGGTGTAAACCGAACGGCCTTTTTTAAATTTTAAATCTACCTTTTAAAACCTGGACATCAATTTTTGATTTTCTATAGAGAGATTTTTGGCCTGAATATGATATTAGAGAAAGCTTTCCGCAAGTTGATGTTTTAAAAAATTTCCCTTCCAGCCATTTTCGGGAATTTTCCCCAAAATTTTCAAACCTACTCAACAAAAAAAAAGAATTGTTTATCAAACAAAAAATACCACAAGTACATTCTGGGATAATTTGACTCTCAACAAAGTGTCACGTATTTTATCTATAATAAAAACATTTTTCTTTGAAAATTGGGGTGATGTACAAAGGAAATCAGATTGTTTCAGTGTGGGTGGATCGTAACGAATGTGACGATTTTCCAATGGGTGGAAGGAAAGGGTTAAAGAAGAAATTTTTTTGGAATTTACTGTGGAAGTAACGTGCACCATTTTCCAGGTTTAAAACCTAAAAGAATTTATGGCCCGAAAATACAAAAAATTGTTGTAATGGACAATTTTTGCGTTGGTTTGGGGTATTTCCTTTAGAACAATGACCCAAAAACAATTTGGGCTTCAGACTGTAAATAAGACCAGTTGAATTTGGGAATTTCCATTAATATCCGGTGTTTAAGTGTTTTGGGTTTTATGTCTAGTGGTAAAAACACTTGACATGGACCGAAAAGGCCAAAGGTTTGGTTCCGCTGAGAACAGCCCCAACATAAAAATCCTTGGGTTAAAATTACCGAAAGTGTTGCAAGTGCCATAAAACGACGAGAACCATTTAAATATTACTTACTTACTTACTGGGGCCGCCCCCCTTTGGGGGGGCCAATTAGAGCCCAAAGTTTGCCATTCTGTCCTGTCCTCCTAAGCCGTACGCAGCTCCCGGGTGTTGCCATTCCTGTCTCTTTTCGACAGTCAATTGAATTTTAAAATTTACCATTAAATAAATGAATATGGTATTTCATGGTTGGCTATGTGGTTTAGTGGTTGGGCACTCGCTTTCCGGATAGGAAGGTCCTGGGTTCGAGCCTTCGCGCTCAGCGATAGTTGAGTCCTTGGAAAAAGGTCTTTACTCACCCTTCTCTTTACGTACTCGGGTTAAATGAGTACCTGGCCTTAACAGAGTTGTCTTTGTCCGAAAAATGGGAAAATCGGCCTAACAGGGGAATCAAAGTCCTGTCCTCCAAAGTTAAAAAAGTTGTTGTTGAAAAAGGGGCCCCCTTGAAAGCGTTTGAGCACATTTATTTGGATATTGCGCTAATAACGATCAATTTTAATAAATATAATTAATAAGCGCCTTTCACGACCTTTGTATTATTTTTATCTTTTTTTAGATAAAAGAACTTTAGTAGGCGGGTGGGGTTGGGGTGGGGCATCCCTTGAATCATTACCTATGTTGTTCGCATGGTTTCGATCCGATAGTGATGGTCGTTTTTTTCTCTTTACTAGCCTATCCTGCTTCTTTGGTTTGTGATTGTATTTTTGACGGGATATTTTTTTTCTGTAAATCTTCTGCCTGTTTGTTCTTGGTTATTTTATAATTTAGCTTATATCTTAAGGTTATGTTTTTTGATTTACATTTGTACTATTTTTTTTTAGATTGCTTTTTTTTTTGTTTCAGCGGTCTCTCATATAACCTCAATTGTGTTGGAAGAGACCTAAAGCAAAAAACAAACAAACAAAAAATAATGAGAGGATTGACATTTTCAAATTCAGGGGCTTTGACGAGCATTTTTATTGTTGCTAAAATCACGAAGATAATTCGTCAAATTGATAATACAGTGATGGTATGATCAGTTCTTTTAAAAAATCAGATTATATTATTACATAATGCTGGTTCGGGCGAAACTAATTTTAAACCAAATCAGAATATTCCCTGTCATTTCGCACGTTCCACATCCTTGACTTTTTATTTCCTGTCAACTAAAAGGGCTTTAATGTTCGTTGTGTACTTACAAAGAAAAACGCGTCAAACAGCACTTGACACGCCAAGCAACACAGCAGTGTGTGAGTATGCACGTAGCCATCGTTATGTTATAGATAGTAGCAGTTTGACGTCACTCAGGCCTTTGTTATTGTTTTTGCCATCCGCGTTTGTGAGTTGTTCTCACTAAACTGTTATTAACCAGACTATAAAAGTTCATGGTTACCCCAGAGTTTGTGTGTTGGTCCGTTATACTTCGGATGGCAATGTTGTTGAACTCCTTGGTCAAGCGCATTCTAGCCTGACACTGAAAACCAAAAAGACTGGCATTTTGACGTCTTTATTTAGTTTTTGCACCGCCTAGTGAGTTGTCGTTAGTTAGTGCTCGTGGAACAAGTGGTCCCTTTGGTTGAACTATTCAATACAACTCACGATTTGTTTTCTTTTGTGGCCAAAGACTGGCATTTTGACGTCATTTTTTTGGTCAGTGTCAGGCTATAAATTAACAATGGCCACGGTATTTATCACATATCATCTTGACCCAACGATGAAGGAAGGAACTGGATTCAGTATTTCGAATGTCACGCCCCCCCGGCAACGGCGGCCATCTTGGTTCTAACAAAGAAAATCATTACTTTTTATCCTTCATGCTAGCTAGAACTTTTCATATGTCTTGTGACCATAAGTTTAAAAGTCAAAACATGATCAAATTTATGATTTTCCTCTGGATACGCTTTCATGCTCGCCGGAGAAATATTCATATGGGGCGTCCCCCCATTGTTCCGAAAATTTTAAGAGGCCAGTTACTAATTACCATGCGGGCATTACGAGGTGAAGTTAAGTTTCGCTATTGAAGAGTATTACATCGCGAACATGACGACAATGCATGTATTTTTTTTTTCAATCATAAAACAAAATGTATCTCAGCAGCTGTGGATCGGGGCCGATTATGTGGGCTGTTTGGCAAGTAGCCTACTTAAAGTCGCTACGGTTCGTCGCTTCACCGTATCGTTCAAGGACGAGAGACCTAACGTTACTTTTTAAAAAAAAATAATTCTGGTCGAAAATAAAAAACCGGTGAATTGTTTATTCGAATAGTTTTTTTGAAATATTATTGGATAGGCTAAAAGCTGAAGGCAATGTATGATGATTTAATAACCCGGCACTCATAAAAATAATAATTTATAAAATTAGCCATGTCGTCAGCTTGTCAGGCATGGCAATAGGAGTCACGTGACCATTAAGGTAAAAGAATAATTTTATATATAAATATATATATTATATATATATATATATATATATATATTATATATATATTATTATATATTTTATATATATACGAAAATTTTGGGTCCAATCCAAGGACTTTATTTAGCCTCTCTAAGTCATTTAAAATTATTCAAAATGAAAAATTGATGTCAGACTATAATATTATTTTATTTGACTTTGAGTGTTATTTAATCCTGCGAGAGTTAATTGAAAGAGTTTTAAGTTAACTACTTCGATTATAATTTTTATATCCTAAAAACGACGGATTAAAAAATTTTTTTCCAATAGGGAGCTCTATATATATATATTTATAATAATAATAAATAATAATAATAATAATTAAAAATATAATAATATATAATAATAATAATATAATAATAGTTAATAATAATAATATATAATAGTAATAATAATAATTAAAAAATAATAATAATAATAATAATAATAATAATAATTTAAAAATAGTAATAATAATAATAATAATGATAAAGATAATGATAATGATAATGATAATTAATAATAATAATAATAATAATAATAAAAATAATAATAATAAAAATGACAATGATGATAAATAAATAATAAAATTAATAATAATAATAATAATAATAATAATAATATAATAATAATAAATAATAATGATAATGAAAACAATGATGATGATAATATAATAATAATAAAAAATAATAATAATAATAATAAAATAATAATAATAATTATAATAATAATAATAATGACAATGATTTAATAAAAATAAAAATGAAAATGAAAATAAAAATAATGATAATGAAAATAAAAAAATGATGATGATAATAAAAATAATAATAAAAATAATAAAAATAATAATAAAATAATAATAATAAAAATAATATAATTTTGACATTTTTTCGCGCCAAATTTTATACAAACAGCTAAAACCCCTTTTTTAATACAAAGTCAAAGCTACAAAAAAAGGGTCATAGGACACAAAAATTACTAAACGTTCATTAAAAAGAAAATAACCCTTAAAAAGGGAAACCCGGGTTTTTTAATCTTTTTAAAAATTTTAAAAAAAAGTCTTAATTTTTTTTTTCAAAAGTGCTTTCTTTTACATTTTTTTAAAGGAAATTAGAAAAGAGTTTCCATTATTTATAATGGAACTCTTTTCAAATTTTCCCTTAAAAAAATGTAATAGGAAGCTACTTTGAAAAAAAAATTTTAAAGACTTATTTTGTTGGGAAATTTTTTAGTTTAAAACCCGGGTTTCTTTTAAGGTTTTTTTATGTATGAACGTCTTAAGTATTTTTTGGTACCTATGACCTTTTTTGATTTTTTTTTTTATAATTTTATAATTAAATATAAATATATATATATATATATATATTTTTATATATACCATACCAAGACCGGGTCCTCTGTCGTTTTTTTTTAGGTGTTGATACGGGGGGTCAGCGGCTCTTCTCTTTTTTTGTTTTTTTGTCAGTGCCGGAGTCTTAACCCGGGAAGACGCAGAGGTCGGCGGCCGGATCGTCGGAGTCAGTTCCGGTAGGGGTTAGCACAAATTGGCTCTTTTGGAAAAGAAATTTAAAAGTCGACCCCAAAAAAAAGGAGAAAAAAAAAAAATCAAAATTGGTTTTTTTAAACCTCAAAAATCAATATTACGGTCGTGACCTACTAGACTTTTTCAATTTCAAGTGGTTAAAGGAGACGACCTATTTACAAAAGGTGAAAAAACCCCCAAATGGTATGCTCGTTACACAATGTGAAATCACGCATATAAATGTATCCGTTATCATTTTTTTATACCAAATAAATGGGGAAAATGTAGGTGTCATCCAAATTTGGTATTCTGTCGTCTCAAAAAAATATTCAAATGAAAAAAATTCGAAACAAGGCTCAGAGGCAAAATACGATTCGAAAAGGTGTGAAAGGGAAAATAAAAATTCATGCACGCTTTTCATTTTTTAATCATCTCGGGACTCAAGAATTTTTTATTTTTTTTGCCCTTTTGAACCCTTTTCAAATTTACAATCGTTTAAAATGATTTTTGGGGCGATGGTCTAACATTAGCCTTGGGGTCTGCTTTTTCCCGGGTTTTGGTCCTACAACTGTAACGGATCAAAAATTTAGTCCTAAAAAGGGCCCCCTCAACTTGTTTATTTTCACCACGCCCAGAAAATAAAATAAGGGACCTGGGCATTAACAGCATTGTCTCTGTCGAAAAGTTATTGAAAATTTTTTAAAAACGACAGAATGGAAAAAGACGTGTCCATTTTTATAGCGCAAATGTTTAAAAACCTCTCCTTCCCGCCATTTTCAAGATTTTTCCCCCTATTTCTCACCAATCAACACAAAATAGATTTTTTTTCCTCAAACAATAAAGTAAAGTTTTTGCGATACTTTTTTTCTTTTCAAAATGTTCATTTTTTTTAAATTTTTTTTATGTACAAAAAAATTTGAATAAGAAAAAGTTGGTTGATCGTAAGAAAGGGATTTTCCCATAGTTGATAAGGGGGGTTAAAAGGGAGTTTTTGCCAAAAGCAAAAAATCAACGTGTAAGACGGACATGACGCCTTTTTAAGCGAAATTACTTTTTTTTTTTGGGGAGGACAACGCTGTTAAGAACAGGTACTCTTTTTCACCCAGTACGGTGGGGGAATGTGAGGAAAAAGTTTTAAAGGGACTCGACTATACGTCGCTTAGAGCGTTTCAACCCTGGATCGAACTTCCGGGCCCAAAACAAATGTGATACCCAAAGATCATCGCCGCGGGTGCCAGCCTAATTCATATTTTGTTTTTCTATAGATAGTTTTTGGTTGGTAAGAAGCTCACAACATTGCCCTCCGGAAGTAAACGGGGCCAACAAAAACCTGTGTAAACCCTGAACTTTATAGGCGGTTTTTACAGTTAAGTAGAATTACTCAGAACGCGGATGGGAAAGAACAATAAAAAACCCGAGTGACGTCAACTTCATTCAATCTATAGACTGGAACCATTTAAGGGGGTTATCGAAGAATGGATTTGTCGATTTTGAAAAACATAAAATCCACCTTTAATTAATGTACACTATTTATTTTCCAGGTATTCTTGGTGGTGGACGACGTAGCTTCATCAAAAACACAACCCAACCCACGCACCGGGGAAAATTACAGCCATCAAAAACAGTGGCAAAGACTTATCGGGGTGGGTAGTGGATATTTACATCCGTCATAAAAATGTGAGAGCTGTACACAAATTTTTTTAAAAAATATTCTAATTCCCCCCCCCCCCCCCCCTTCACCCCCACTCTCTCTTCTCTCTCTCTCTCTCTCTCTTCTCCCTCTCTCTCTCTCTCTCCCTCTCCTCTCTCCTCCTCTCTCTCCTTCTCTCTCTCCCTCTCTCTCGCTCTCTCTCTCCTTTTATCTCTTCCAACACACACACACGCACACACACACACACCCCATTCATAGATTAACCGATTGGGGAGGAAAGACCCCTTAACTTTTCTTTCCGCTTTTTTTTCTTTTTTAAAAGCGCACAAACTTCAAAATAGTTAGTATTGGGGGAATTAAATCCTTACACTAAGACCAGGGGCTCCCATAAGGGCAGGGGGGCTACCCTTTGTCTTCTATCCCCCTATATTTTTTCCCAACTTTCTTTTGTTTTTTTGACCGGGAATGAGTTCTTGGTTTTGTCCGGGCCTTGGGGATACCTAGCGGGGAGGGAGACAGTCAAATTAAATTTAGGGTTTTGGGAGTATATTTTTTTGTTTTGAAAATCACCCTCTTTGGCTTTGTTTTATTTTTGTGTTACATTGATTTGTAAACTTTTAGTGTGTTCCTCTTAGGGGGGCCTGTGCTTGTTCAGGATGAGACTTTAGGTGCGTCAAACTTGCACATTGATTGTGCTCTGGAATTACATATTTCCCCTATTTGTACCTTTCCCCCTTTTTTCTTTTTTATTTTTCCCAAGTCTTTTGAATTGTACGCTGGAATGCTATTACTTCCAATGCTCATTTTTTTTACCGGCGCTGATATGATTTAAAGGTTGAAAGCCCCTTTTAGAAAAATATGCTTTGCCTTAAGAAATTTACGCTGTCAATACTCAATTTTGGTCAAATTCCCTTTTAATATGAGGCCCTTTTTTCCCTTTTTTAAGCATCTGTTGCAATACAAAAAGGGGAAACTAGGGTTTGACTGCGAAGTTGTAGAGCAAGGAAAATAAAAGGGAGATTATCTTTTTTATTGAAATGAAAATTGGGGGCTTTTACTTTAAAATTTTATATATATATAATATTATACATATATATATAATATATATATATTTTATATATATATATTTTATATTATTTAGTTTAATACCGGATAGGGAGACTTTTGGTACCCCTATTAGTTCATTTTTACAGTACTTTACCAATAGGGAGCCCAAAACCCCCGGCCCCCCCATTGTTTTTGCCTTAGCACATTCATTTTTCTATTTTTTGTTTAAAGTTGTAAACCCAAAAACCCGTCAAGGATAATAATTGTAAATCAGTTTTAAAGTTTTTGTTAAACCCACGAAAAGAGTTTTGCCTAAATTTTTCCGTGGTCAATAAGGGACCGCCTGAAAAAAGTAAATAGGGGTACCAGTGTTTTACGATATATTTAAATAGTGAGGCAATATATCTTTCCGAAATTTTCTCTAAAATTCTAGAGCATTTTTTTGGTTTTTATAGTAATGAAAACCTAATATAAAATTGTGTGAAAGTTGATAAACTGAGGATAAAACAAGTATACGAATTAAATTATTTTTAGAAACAGATTTATCGAATCTTGGCCCGGATTCTTATCTTGGTGACAGAACAAGCAACATAGTAACTCTTTTTTCGTAAAACGTAGTTTTCATTTCGCGCATAAAGAGGCCTCGGCACTCCCCAAATCCGCAAGTCAGTAGTAGGAGGTGGTTATAGTTTATCAGCTTTAATTTTAGTCAAACGCTTTTATCAAACCCATTATTAGTAGCATGTTTATGCCTGAGGGGCCCGTTGAAGCCATCCGACGTCGTGAAAAATTGGGGCATCTTCGTCAAACAGTAGAATCGTCAGATGCCGCATTTAAATCCCCCATTCCAGGCGTTGCTGTTCCATATCGATCTTCGAAATGTTTGGTCGAGTCAAGTTGACCCCTTCTTGTCTGAAGAGATTTTAAAGTGCAATACCCACATTTATCTTGTCTCAAAAGAGTCTTTTTAAAGAACCGCTGTGTTTCTATTTTTTTTAAAAAAACCAAAGATTATCTGATAACCCTGACAATGACTTGCGGGGGGGTGGCCCGGACGCCCTCTATAGCCGCAAGTATTTTTTCGTCACTTGCGAGTTCCCAAAAAAGACGTCTATGGCATCGTGGGGTAAATTGATGCGGGGGTTTTATTGAAGAGACCCGAGATAAATTTTAAATGGTAATTTTGGCCTTCTTATTACATCACTGTTGTTTAAGATTTTCAAAAGGGTAGCTCACAATCACAACCACCCATTGTTTTATTTTCACTTTCATCAGTCATTTAAGTGGATCAAATAATTCGGGAAATTCTGTAGACGTGATTCCCTTGTAGTAAATCTGTCTTTAAACTCTACTACTACTTACTATCTACTACTACCACTACTACTTTTTTAGTTTTAAAACTTTTATCCAAATAACACTTTTTCGTGTTTTTTTATTTTGGAAAATAGAATGGGTTTTTTAAAAGTATAAAATAATTTAAACTTAAACCTGTTTTTGCATTTGCTTTATGCATACAGTTGCCCTATCCAGCCATCACAAAAACATATTTAATGTTTAGAATATGCTATTTTTTTTGTAAATTCGATAGAGGATTTGAGCTTTAAAAATTTAAAATGTTGCTGTCAATCCAGAAAACCCTTTTTTATGTGATTTGATGTTAAAGGTAAAATTAATTTGTGGGAAATGAAAAACTTTTTGGTACCATATTTTGCTTTTTTTTTTTTTTTTTTTGAGTCTGATGTGAATACTATTTCAGTCCACTCCGGTAATTGCAAATCGTTTTTAAACGAACTTTCGGTTAATCACAATATTTCCTAAGCAATGGGAAAAAAATTCTATATAAAAGTCACTGGTTAAATTTCAACAAAATTCGTTTTTTTTAAAAATGGTAAATTCAAGAAATCAAAAAGTATTCAGTTTTTTTTCATCAGGGAAATCGGACAGGTTGAAAATCGAGGTGGCAGGATTTAAGCTACGTGTGGTCACCCCCTTGTTAGGTCGAAAGAGGGCGGGGCTCTGCAGTTGGGTTTGTGACGTCATCGGTGGCCTTTAGAAAGGGGGGGGGTGGTCTAATCTTAAAACGGTTTTTTAAATACAGTTAAAAAAGAGACCCCCGAGGATACCCCTTTTTTTTTGGGTTTAACAACTGTCATTGTGCCCAACGAGTTTGGTGGAGCTTATTGTCTCTCTTAAGGTAATCTCTTTAACCCCTGACAAATGTTGAATTGTTGGAAAAAGATTAAATTTTTTTCAATTGAATAAGAAAAGGTTTGCTTTTTTAGTGCTTTTTGGTTGAAAAATCCACGGGGCTGCCAGGGGGTTTTTTTGTTTAAAATCAAATTGCCTTGTATTGGTGGACTAAGAATTTTTTATGGTTTGAGTTGACAAAAAATGGGGTAAAAAGTTAAAGTGGACGGAACTGTTTTTCGGTTAATCCCAACATTTTCGATGCCCCAAGGTTTTTGCGATTATCCTATGGACTGTCCCTGAATCTTGAACGAAAAACTTCATAGGAATGATTTTAGACAGTTTGGTTTTTTGGAATTATATTTCCGCCTCCCTTGCCAACTCTGCTTCTTAAAATTTTAAAAAAGAAAATACCAGAAGGTTTCGGATTAATTTTTTTTTTTTTTCCAAAGGACAATATTTTTAAGGTAAATAATTTTTAAAAACCCTTTTTAAGAAAAAAATGGCATGATTTTTGTTTAAGAGTTTAGAGAAAAACTTGTATGATAGTCTTCAGCTTTTTTTTTGTTGTTTTTTTTTTCTATAAGACCCAACCAGACCCTAAAAGTGATCAGAACAAAGTTCCTATCCATGTTCATTTGTGGAAAGTATGACTTTAAAAAAAATCAAACATTTGTATAGCGTTTTCCCATTTTGGCCCCAGCTCAAAATGCTTCACTCAAATTTTGTGGTGGACAAAAACATTTGCCACAAAGATGAGACCTGCAGTCTGTTGGGGGCGCAATAAATTTTTCGGACAAGGAAAACACTGTTTTACCCCATGGATCTCCTGTTTTTTGTTGTTAAAAAATTTTTCTTTGCAGTGGCTTCGCCAAAAATAAACTATTTTAAAAACCCCCTTTATATTTTGAAGTGTATTCATTGATGAGCCATTCACATTTGAAGTCGTTTGTTTTTTTATTTGACAAAAATGTGAAAATGATGCGTTTCCAGGAAAAATTAAAATAGCTTCTGTTGGGTTTTATACTTTTGATCTCGCATTTTGTCCAAAATTCTCTTGCATCGTAATGTTTATCAACTTTTTTTGTTAACTATTATTGCAGTTGCAAGGTTTGGAAGTTCATATTGTTGCAATGACAACCGTTTATATGTCCAGAATCGAGTGATATAAAAAATTGTTTTGTAGTTGTTGGTCCTGGTGTAGGATTTAAAGAGTTTGGGTTTAAAAAAGGTTTTCGAAACCCCGGGTTTGGGGGATCTATTTTACCAAGCACAGTTGAAAATATTTAAATACTTAGACAATAGTTGCCTTTCTCAACCTTTTTTTATTAAACTTGCATTATTAAAACCCGCTAATGTTTTGTTGGATTTTTTAAACCAAGGCCTTTATGTTTATTGTAACATGAATAAATTGATTGATCTGTCATCTTTTTCCACAAATATACAGGGTCCCGATTTTTGTTGCTGCTCCGAGTCGATTCCCTACGTACTCTTTAGGTCCCCCAAAGCTGAGTACTCTTGTTTTTGGAATTCTCATTCCCCAACTCGTCAGAGCCTCATCCACAACTACCAACGAACCTCGTTGCCAGTTGGGACCCAGGGTTTAACCCAAGCTTACACTTGAAAACCAACGTGTTACGTGAATGGTGAGTCATTTTTTTGTCTTTCTTCTCCTTTGTATTTGTGGGATCAAATTTTAAAATTCCCATTCCTTTAAAAGAAAACTTCCACCCCTCCATGGGGCTGCATTTGTGTTTTTTTCTTTTTTTTTTCTTTTTGGCAGTGCGCTGCAAAATACCTACCATTTACATAACAAGCACAAATCCAAATTTTTAGGGTGGACATCTTAGAATTGAAACCCCTGTGTGAGTGTATCAGTGAAAACCCGCATAAAAATGTCATGTTTTTTTATTGGGGTTTTTTTTTTGTCTTTAAAAGACTTAAATTTCTTGTATTTTAAGGTAAAAAAGGTTTTTTTTTTTTTACAACCCCTCTATATATTAAAATGTTTCTTTGTATTTCTATGATGCTTAAGGCTTTTTTTTTACGACCGTGGGAAAATTAACAGAAATGATAGAAACATTTTTTTTAATCTTGCAACCTAAAAGTAATGATGTTGGGAGCATTTTAAAAAAAGACATTTTCTTTTTAATTTGTCGGTCAAAATTTACTTTGATAGCCTCTGTGCTACAAACCCTTTTGCTTCCGGTTTCAATATTTTTCTTTATTCTAAAATTCTTTGGGGGTTTTCCCTTTTAATGACAACTGAGGGTCATTAAAATTCAGCTCACAAAATGATGTTTTAGATTTTGAAAACATTTTTTAGTTGAGAAGCAGTGTTCACGAACTTTCTGATCGTTTTTACTAGCATTTATTTTCCTAACTTACCTGTATCAATTAAAAAAGGCAAGCTCAAATATTTTCTATTGAAAAGTGTGTTTGTTTTTGAAATATTTCCGGCATATACATGTATATTTCATTTCCCCCAAAATATAATCGGATTAAGTTGTCTGGCATCGCATCGTTCAGGCGTTGGGGGGGAAATCTTTAAGGAATTTAAAGAAGCCGATGCTCAACCCTTGGGGCGTTTGATTGATGTCGGCTTTTGTTTGCCAGCGGTGTTTTTCTCACTCCCTCAATGACAAAGAAATCATTGTTATGACTTAAAGTTATTATTCTTTTTTTTCTATATTAATTGTTACTTAAGCCGCTACTGTTATTATTTTTATTTTTATTTATTTTTTATTATTATTATTATTATTATTTATTATTATTAATTTTTTTGCCTTCTTGCATTCTATTCTTTATTGATATAATTAATTTTATTGTTGTAAATAATTTTTTTTGAATTGATTTTTTTTGTTGGCCAAGGGCCCACAAAAAAACTTAAAGAAAAGTTA
>NC_088362.1:97249638-97252271 GCF_034508935.2 Berghia stephanieae | reverse complement strand
TAAAATTTTAATCAGCCAGGCAAAGGTGGGTATTCCCTTGGTCCCGAGTTCGATTACCGTCACTTTAAAAAAAATGTTTTTCATTCTTTTAGTGGATATTGAGGTTGGCGATATACAGAGCAGTGATAAGACATGGAATGAGATAAAGAAAAAAAAAAGTTAGTCAGGATAGAGAAGGATGGAAACTGTTTGTCTGTGGCATATAGATAGTATGCAGATGAGGTCACTCAGGCCTTTGTTATTGTTTTTGCCATCCGCGTTTGTGAGTTGTTCTCACTAAACTGTATTAACCAGATTATAAAAGTTCATGGTTACACAGAGTTTGTGTGTTGGTCCGTTATACTTCCGGATGGCAATGTTGTGAACTCCTTGGCCAAGCGCATTCTATCTATACCCTGACCCAGGGTGAAAAAGGCAATGACGATGATGATGAGTGGATATTGCTCTATATAAATGCTCAGATATGGACAATCAGCAAGGCAGCAACCTCAAATGGTTCTCACACTTCTACGTTATGACTATCTATCCAGGACGCAAACCCATCACCGCAATCGTGGACAGTCGCGAACCCGCCGGAAGCTTCGTGACAACGCACCGTTCAACTAGATGCTCTGCGGTTTCGTGCTCTTGACCACAACGGGTACACGTTGGACAGGTGACACTGATGAAGCGTGCCCTTAGGCAGGTTCTCGACCGAATCCGATTGGTTGCCACCCAATGTCTCCTCTTGCTGGTGGAAATGCCTGACAACTTCTCCCCCAGTTTCGAGGAGTCGATGTCCCCGCCCCCTCGAGGGATTGAATTCGTCCAAACCGACTTCCATCTCGTATATACAGCTCTGTCCAAAGTCAGGGGGCCTGCATACAAGGGTTGCCAGGACTTATTTTAGCTCGAAACAGGGGTCAACGTCCATTATGCGCTTGAGATGGGTTTCCCATTCCCCCCTCTCTCTCTCTCTCTCTCTCTCTCTCTCTCTCTCTCTCTCTCTCTCTCTCTCTCTCTCTCTCTCGCTCGCTCTCTTTGATCTTAATAAGGTGGTATCATTTCACGACTTGGTGCTTTATTGGTTTCGTAGTTCTTCAGAGGAAAATGACATTATCTTGGTCTTTGTTTGACACAAACATCACCGTTGGCCATGCTTTTATTTTAATTTATAGTTATTATTCTTTAAACCGTCTTGTTCAGATACTGGGAGAGTGACACGGACATCAGCAAGGATGCTGTAGGTTGTGACGGGGTCAAGGACGTAGCTCGTCAGCTGATTGAAGACAATAAGAATATTCAAGTTAGTGTGATTTGTAATGTTGGTGATCACCATCATCATCATCATCATCGTCATCATCGTCATCATCATGATCATCGTCATCATCATCATCATTATCAACATCACCATCACCATCATCATCATCTTCATCATCATCATCATCAGCAGCAGCAGCAACAGCAACAGCAGCATTCTCACCATCATCATCATCATCAGCAGCAGCAGCAGCATTCTCATCATCATCATCATCATCATCATCATGATGATGGTCGTCATCGTTATGATCATCATTGCTGTGGCCATGATCAACATGTACCATTGACATCATTGTCGTTGCCACACTACTCTCTTTGTCATCGTATGTCATCGGACATCACAGTAACAGCATCAGTGACTACACAACTTTATCATCTTCATTATCATTATAATACAATGAGGTGTAACCGTCACGGCCATTAATTAACTCTACCTTATTAAACTACCTCGGACATCAAATTGATTTTCTATAGAGAGATTTTTGCGCCTGAATATGATATTAGAAGCAACAGCTTTCCGCAAGTTGATGTTTTAACTCTTTCCTTACCAGCCATTTTCAGAATTTTCCCCAAAATTTCACACCTACTCAACACAAAAACAGAATTGTCTTACTCAAACAGAATACCAACAAGTACATTCTATGCATAATATTGAGCTCTACAACACAGTGTCACGTATTTTATCTATAATAAAACATTTTTCTTTGAATTGTGTGATGTACAAAGAAAATCAGATTGATAACAGTGCTGGGTGGATCGTAACGAATGTGACGATTTTCCAATGGGTGGTAAGGAAAGGGTTAAAAGAAGCATTGTTGGAATTTACTGTGAGTAACGTGCACACATATTTCCAGGTCTGATAACCTAACAGAATTATGGCCTGAAATACCAATAACATTGTTGTAATGGACAATATTTTGCGTTGGTTTGAGGGTATTTCCATGAGAACAATGAGCCCATAACAATTTGGGCTATCAGACCTGTAAATAAGTACACGTTGAATGTTGGGAATACCATTAATATCCGGTGTTTAAGTGTGGTTTCATGATCTAGTGGTAAAGCACTTGACATGCGACCCGAAGGCCAAAGGTTTGAGTTCCGCTGAGAACAGCGCAACATAAAGTCCTTGGTAAAATTACCCGAAAGTGTTGCAAGTGCCATAAAACTGACGAGAACCATTAAATAACTTACTTACTTACTTACTGAGGCCGCCCCTTGGGGTGCCCAATTAGAGCCACAAGTCTTCGCCATTCTGTCCTGTCCTCCATAAGCGTACGCAGCTCCCGGGTGTTGTCCATTCCTGTGTCATCTAGCAGACAGTCAATTGAACTTAC
>NC_088362.1:97237138-97244638 GCF_034508935.2 Berghia stephanieae | reverse complement strand
TCGACTATACGTCGCTTAGAGCGATTCTCAACCCTGGATCGAACTTCCGGTCCGAAGACAAATGTGATACCACAAGACTACATCGCCGCGGGTGCCAAGCCTAATCTAACATATTTCGTTTTTCTATAGATAGTTTGCGCTTGGCTAAGAAGCTCACAACATTGCCATCCGGAAGTATAACGGACCAACACAAAACACTGTGTAACCATGAACTTATATAGGCTGGTTATTACAGTTAAGTGAGAATTACTCATGAACGCGGATGGCAAAGAACAATAACAAAGACCCGAGTGACGTCAACTTCATTCAATCTATAGACTCGGAATCCATTATAAGGGGATTGATCGAATCGAATGGATCTTGTACGATATTGTACGACATAAAACTCCACCTTTAATATAATGTACACATATTTATTTACCAGGTGATTCTTGGTGGTGGACGACGTAGCTTCATCAACAACACAACACCAGACCCACGCACCGGGAAGATTGACAGCCATCAAAGAACAGATGGCAAAGATCTTATCGAGGTGGGTAGCTGGATATTTACATCCTGTCATATTAAATGTGAGAGCTGTACACAAAGTATATTAAAGTATTCATAATTACCCCCCCCCCCCCCTTCACCCCCACTCTCTCTCTCTCTCTCTCTCTCTCTCTCTCTCTCCCTCTCTCTCTCTCTCTCCCTCTCTCTCTCCATCTCTCTCTCTCCATCTCTCTCTCTCCATCTCTCTCTCGCTCTCTCTCTCCTCTCTACTCTCTCTCACACACACACACACACGCACACACACACACACACCATTACATAGATTAACCGATTGAGGGAGGAAAGACCCCATTAACTTTTCTTTCCGCTTTTTCTTCGATTTCAAAGCCGCACTATCTTCATAATAGTTAGTATTAGAGAGATTAAATCCTTACACTAAGACCACGGGCTCCCATAATGGGCAGGGAGGCTACTCACTTTGTCTTCTATCCCCCTATATCTGTTTTTCAACATACTTTTGATCTTTTGACCTGGAATGAGATTACTTGGTTTTGTCCTGGCCTTGGCCGGATACCCTAGCTGGGAGGGAGACAGTCAAATGTAAAGTTAGGGTTTTGGGAGATGATATTTTTTTTGTCTTGTAAATCATCCCTCTTTTGTGCATTGTTTTATTTTTGTGTTACATATGATTTGTAAACATTTGAGTGTGTTCCTCTTAGTGGGGACCTGTGCTTGTGTCAGGATGAGACATTTAGGTGCGCTCAAACTATGCACATTGATAGTGTGCTCTTGGAATCTACATATTTCCCCTATTTGTACCATTCCCCTTTTTCTTATTTATTTTTCCTCAAGTCTTTTGAATTGTACAGCTGGAATGCTATTACTATCCAATGCTCATCTTTTTTACCGGCGCTGATATGATTTAAATGTGTTGCAAGCGCCGTTAGAAAAATATGCGTTTGGCTTAAGAATTTGACGCTGTCAATAGCTCAATTTTGGTCAAATTACCTATAATATGAGGCCCTTTTGTCCTGTTTAAGCTATCTGTTTGCAATACACAAACGGGAAACTAGGGTTTGACTGCGAAGTTAGTAGACGCATGAGGTACAAATACAAGGGAGATTATCTATTTTATTGAAATGTAAATTGCGGGCTGTACATGTTAAAATTATATATATATATATATATATATATATACTATATATATTATATATATATATATATATATATATATATATATATATATATATATATGTATTAATACCGGATAGGGAGACTTTTGGTACCCCTATTAGTTCATTTTACAGTACTTTACCAATAGGGAGACCAAAATCCGGTCCCCCTATTGATTTGACCTCTAGCACATTCACTTTTCTATTTTTAGTTTAAAGTTGTCAACCCAACCGTCAAGGATATATAATTGTAAATCATAGTATTGAAGTTATTTGTTAAACACCACAGTAAGAAGAGTTATGCCTAAATTTTCACGTTGGTCAATAAGGTGACCGCCTGAAAAAAGTACAATAGGGGTACCAGTGTTTTCATCGATATATTTCAATAGTGAGGCAATATATCTTTCCGAAATTTTCTCTAAAATTCTAGAGCATTATATGGATTTTTATAGTAATGAAAACCTAATATAAAATTGTGTGAAAGTTGATGAACTGAGGAATGAACAAGATATACGAATTATAATCTATTTTTAGAAACAGATTTATCGAATCTTGGTCCGGATTCTTATCTTGGTGACAAGAGACAAGCAAACATAGTAACTCTTTTTTTCGTGAAACGTATGTTTAGTCAATTTCGCGCATAAAGAGGCACTCGGCACTCACTCACTCCGCAAGTCAGTAGTAGGTAGGTGGTTATCAGTTATCAGCTTTAATTCTTAGTCAAACGCTTCATCAAACCCATTATTGAGTAGCATGTTGATGCCTGATGCCAGTTGAAGCCATCTCGACGTCGTGAAATGGAGCATCTTCTGTCATAGCAGTAGAATCGTCAGATGCCGCATTTAAATCCTCCATTCCAGGCGTTGCTGTTGCCATATCGATCTTCGAAATGATTTGGTCTAGACGTCAAGTTGACCCGTTCTATGTCTGAAGAGATTTTAAAGTGCAATACCTAACATTATATCTTGATCTACAAAAGAGTCTTTTTAAATGAACCGCTGTGTTTCTATATTTTTCAAGAACCAATGATTATCTGATAACCACTGACAACTGACTTGCGGAGAGAGTGGCCGACGGACGTCCTCTCTATAGCCGCAAGTATTTTTTCGTCACTTGCTGAGTTCCAAACTAGACGTCTATGGCATCGTGGGGTAAATTGATGCTGGAGGCATCATTGAAGAGACACCGAGATAATTTAAATGGTAAGTTATTGGCCATTCTTATTACATCACTGTTGATTTAAGATTTTCAATAGGGTAGACATCACAATCACACACACACCGATTGATGATTGTCACTTGTCAGTCAGTCATTTGGAAGTGGAGTCAGATAATTCGGGAACTTCTGTAGACTGTAGATTCACACTAGTGAGTAAGATCTGTCGTTTACTACTACTACTACTACTACTACTACTACTACTACCACTACTACTTTTAGTTTTAGCTTTATCCAACTCAACACTTCTCGTGTTTATTTTATTTTGGCAAAACTAGAATGGATTTTTGAAAAGAATATAAAATAATTTAAACTTAAACCTGTCTTTGCATCTTGCTTTATGCATACAGTATGCCATATCACAGCCATCACAAAATCATAGTTTAATGTTGAGAATATGCTATTTCTTTTGTAACTTCAGATCAGAGAGATTTGAGCTTTAAAAATCCTGAAAAATGTCTTGCTGTCAATCCAGACAACCCTTTTGATGTGATCTATGATGTTAATGGTAAGAATGTAATTTGATGAGGAAATGAATAACATTTAGGTACACATAGTTTGCTTTTTTTTTTTTTTTTTTTGAGTCATGATGTGTAATACTATTACAGTCCACTCCGGATAATTGCAACTCGTTTAATCGCAACTTTCGGTTAATCACAATATTTCCTAAGCAATGGAAATAATTCTATATAAAAGTCACTGGTTAATTGCAACAAACTTCGGTTTTTTAAAAAGTGGTAAATTCAAGAAATCAAACAGTATATCATGATTAAATTTCATCATGGATGAAATCGTGACAGGTTGAAGAATCGAGAGTGAGCAGGATTTAATGCTACAGTAGTGTGTCACCACTCTGTTAGAGTCGAAAGAGGGCGGGGCTCTGCAGTATGGGTTTGTGACGTCATCGGTGGCCATTAAATAGAAGAGGGGTGGGGCTGGTCATAATCTTGACAACAGGTTATAAATGACAGTTATAAAGAGAGACTGAGCGATATCCTTTGTTTTAGGATTAACAACTGTGCATTGTGACCAACGAGTTTGGTGAGAGCTTATTGTCTCTCATTAAGGCTAATCTCTTTAACTCTGACAAATGTTGAATTGTTGAGAAAAAGATTGAAACTTCTTCCAATCTGAATAAGATATCGGCTTGCTTCATAGCTGCTTTTGGTTGACAAATCTACACGGGGCTGCCATATGGTTTTTGTTTCAATCAAATTGCTCTGTATGTGGTGGACTAAGAATATTATTTACTGGTTTGAGTTGACAATAAATGTGTAAAATGTTGAAATAGTGGACAGGAAACTGAATTTCGGTTAATCCCAACATTTTCGATGATCCCAAGGTATTGCGATTATCCTAAGTGGACTGTACCTGAATCTTGAACGAAAAACTATCATATGGATATGATTATAGACAGATTGGTTTCTGGAATTATATTTCCGTCCTCCCTTGCCAACTCTGACGTTCTTGAAATTTAAAAGAAAATAGCCAGAAGGTTTCGGACTTAATTTTCTTTTTTTTTCCAAAGGACAATAGTCATAAGGTAAATAATTTTTAAAAAATCCTTTTACAGCACAAGATGGCATGATTTTTTGTTTAAGAGTTTAGAGAAAAACTTGCTCATGATAGTCTTCAGCTTTTTTTTTGTTGTTTTTATTTTCTATATAGACTCCAACTCAGAGCCTGAAAGTGATGCAGAACAAAGTTCCATATCACATGATTCATTTGTGGTAAGTATGTACATTAAAATAAAATCATAACATTTGTATAGCGTTTATCCACAGTTGGCACCATGCTCAAAATGCTTCACATCAACATATTTTGTGGTGGACAAAACACATTTGCCACAAAAGATGAGACCTGCAGTCTGTTAGGCGCAATACAATATTTCAGGACAAGGACAACACTGTTTTACACCAGTGAGATCTCCTAGTTTTTTGTTGTTAAAAATTTTTCTTTGCAGTGGACTTCGCCAACAATAACACTATTTTAAACCTTCCTCGTTATATTTTGAAGTGATATTCATTGATGAGCCATTCACATTTGAAGTCGTTTGTTTTTTTATTTGACAAAATGTGAAAATGATGCGTTTCCAGGAAAAATTAAAATAGCTTCTGTTGGGATTATACTTTTGATCTCGCATTTTGTCCAAATTCTCTTGCATCGTAATGTTTATCAACTTTTTTTGTTAACTATATTGCAGTTGCAAGGTTAGGAAGTTCATATTGTTGCAATGACAACCGTTTATATGTCCAGAATCGTAGTGATATAAAAAATTGTTTTGTAGTTGTTGGTCTGGTGTAGGATTTAAAGAGTTGGTTAAAAACGGTTTACTGAAACCCTGGTTGGTGTATCTATATTTATCCAAGCACAGTTGAACATATTAAATACTTAGACAATATGTCTGCCTTTCTCAACTCTTTTTTATTATACTTGCATTATTAACCAGCTAATTGTTTAGTTGGATTATTAAACAATGGCTCTTCATGTTTATTGTCAACATGAATAAATTGATTGATCTGTCATCTTTTCCACAAAATATACAGGGTCCCGATTTTGTTGCTGACTCCGAGTCTGATTCCTCTACGTACTCTGTGAGGTACCCAATGCTGAGTACATCATTGTCTTTGGAACCTAGTGCTCATTCCCCAACTCAGTCAGAGCCTCATCCACAACTATCACAGACTGAACCTCGTTGCCAGTCTGGGACCCAGGTTCAACCCGAATGCTATACACTTGCAAACCAACGTGTTACGTGCAATGGTGAGTCATTTTTTTGTCATTCTTCTCCTTTGATATTTGTGGGATCAATTTTAATTTACCCATTCCTTTTAAAAGAAAACTTCCACCCCCTCCATGGTGCTGCATTTGTGTTATTGCATTTTTTTTCTGTTTTGGCAGTGCTGCGTCGCAAAATACGCTACCATTTACATAACAAGCACAAATCCAAATTTGATAGGGTGGACATCTTAGAATCTGAAACCCCAATGTGTGAGTGATATCAGTGAAACCAGCCATAAAAATGTTCATGTTTATTTTATTGGGGTTTTTTTTTTGTCTGTAATAGACTTAAATTGCTTGTATTGTAAGTGTTAAAATGGTTTTTTTGTTACAACCCATCTATATATTAAAACTGTTTCTTTGTATTTCTATGATGCTTAAGGCTTTTTTTCACAGACCAGCTGGAAACTTAACGAGAATCAGAGTAGATAACATTTTTATTAATCTTGCAACCTAAACAGTATATGATGATTGGGAGCATTTAAAGAAAAGCACATTTTCTTTTTAATTTGTCGGTACTAAAATTATACTTTGATAATGCCTGCTGTGCTACAAACCCTTTTGACTTCCAGGTTCAATATTTTTCTTTATTCTAAAATTCTTGGGTTTCCTTTCAATGACAACTGAGATCATTAAAATTCAGCTCACAACATGATGTGTGTAGATTTGATGAAAACATATGTTCGAGTTGAGAAGCAGTGTTCACGAACTTGCTGATCGTTTTTACTAGCATTTATTTTCCTAACTTACCTGTATCAATTAACAAAGGCAAGACTCAAATATTTTCTATCTGAACAGTGTGTTTGTTATTGAAATATTTCCGGCATATACATGTCATATTTCATTCCCACAAAATATAAATCAGGATTAAGTTGTCTGGGCATCAGCATCGTTCAGGCAGTTGGGGGGAAGTCTTTAAGGAATTAATGAAGCCGATGCTCAACCGGTCTGGAGGACGTTTGATTGATGTCGGCTGTTTGTTCTGCCAGCCGGTGATGTTTTCTCACTCCCTCAATGACAAAGAAAGTCATTGTTATGACTATGAACTATAGTCTATTATTACTTTTGTTACTATATTAATTGTTACTTATAGCCGCTACTGTTATTATTATTATTATTATTATTATTATTATTATTATTATTATTATTATTATTATTATTATTATGATATTGCCTTCATTGCATTCTATTACTATTATTGATATAATTAATTTCTGATTGTTGTAAATAATTTATGTGAATTGAATTTTGTCGATTGGCCAAGGGCCTACAATAAACTTAAATGAAATGTTAGTCTTTGGATAGGACTTGGGTCTATTCTTGATTGCTTTTCCGCCTGGGTCGAGTGAAGCATTTGGAGTAAATTTTTGTTGCTCAACGTAAAAAACATGACGCTTACCATTCCGCTGATACTGATACCTCCAAGGGGTGGTTGGGGAAAAACCTAAAATTCTTTTGACATTCTGTCTGATTTTTCGCTGAAACAACAAAGGACAATCTATGTATTCAGATGAGACTTCAATGTGTTACTATTCGATTTATGTTCATATTTTGATTATAATGAAGAGGGAACCCTGAACCCAGTGAAGTGGGTGGATTGATCTATTTATTTCTATTTCAAAACAAAAATATGGCGTCTTTTCACTGGATTTGTTATGTGGCAGAGGTCTCCACAAATCTAACATACCTCTTCCAAAGGAATAGATGGTAGAAAAGTATATAACAAGAAGGAATTATGACAGTTACTTGTCCAGGCCTTAAATATTTGGAATGCTATTCCTCTCTATCGCTGTCATGTAGCTGATGTGCATATGATCTGTCTATTGATTTATTTCATAGTTCA
>NC_088362.1:97233428-97237040 GCF_034508935.2 Berghia stephanieae | reverse complement strand
AATAGAAACTCTTGAATGTATAGATAGAATGCGCTTGGCCAAGGAGTTCACAACATTGCCATCCGGAAGTATAACGGACCAACACACAAACTCTGTGTAACCATGAACTTTTATAGTCTGGTTAATACAGTTTAGTGAGAACAACTCACAAACGCGGATGGCAAAAACAATAACAAAGGCCTGAGTGACGTCATCTGCATACTATCTATACAGGTGGACATGTCAAACGAATGTTGATAGGGAAAATTATACATCGAATTTTGACCATGACGCTTATTCTTGTGATTTTCAATTTTCAATTCAATTCAAATCTTTACTTGTCGGCATTTAAAAAAATGTTTCATAGATAATGTAAGGTCCCCTGCCCAAATAAGGCCCAGGCCCAAATAAGGCCCACCCCCCTGTACCATAAAATTGTGGTTCATAAAGTGAAAAACCTTAACACTTCCGGCAACCTAGAGATAAATGTAAACGATAAACGAAGTTTCGTTTCCCTGATCGACGCGCATCATCGCCCAAGGCAAGAAGTGTGTTTGTTTACAGTTTGTTTTGACAAGAAAGTTTGTCAAGAACCCATTCGACAGCCAGTTTACGTAAGTATAAGTTAATATTAACAATCATAGACATATATTTCAGTTTAAAAGGTTTTTATAACTTGATTTACTTCAAAAAATTTAAGCTTAGTCAAGTGTTCATGTGACAAAGTATGAAGAATTGACTTGCTAGGGTATGCCCTATTAAGGCCCGCCTAGAATCCCTGGTGGGCCTTATTAAGGCACATTGGAAAGTTTGTGTTTGAGACTCAATTTAACATGCTATTTGTTCAGGGGGTTGTTAATTGTTTATTAATAATTATCAAAAACAATTGTAGAGACACACAACACAAGTTTTTCGCCAAATTCAAAGCTAAATCAATCTATGTCTTCTCTATATTTTCAGTTTGATCCCGATCAATGGCTTCGACGCGCAGAGCAAAGTGGTCCCAGGAAGATATGGAGAATGCAATGAGAGCCGTCAACAGAGGAGACGGTGGGGGTATCTCTGTGCACGAGGCATCAACTCGTTTCGGTATTCCTAGAAGAACCCTCCGGAACCATTTGTCCAGCGGATCCACCGAAAAGAGACTTGGACGAAAAACTATATTGTCTTCGGAGGAAGAATTAATGCTCGTGAATCGCATCATCCGGTTTGCGTCTCTGGGCATGCCATTCACCGCAAAGATGATCAGGAGCCATGTCTTTAATTATGTTGCCAAAAACAATATTTCTCACCCTTTCACATCGAATCTTGCAGGAGAAAAGTGGTTTCGGCTTTTCATGAAACGCCATCCACGGTTGAGTGCCAGAAAAGCACAAGCAATGAATCAGGCACGAGCACAGAAACTTAACAGATTCATTGTGAATGATCACTTCACTAAACTTGAGGAAACTATGAAAGACCTTGATCTGTTTAATCAGCCAGATCACATCTTCAATTTGGACGAGAAAGGTTGCCAACTATATCTCCACCATCAACAAAGAGTGATTGCTGCCAAAGGCCACAAACGGGTACATTTGGTAGCACCAGAGGATAGTGAAAACGTGACTATTGTTGCATGTTTTTCTGCAGTGGGGATTGCGGTTCCCCGATGATCATTTTCAAGGGAAAGAATAGAAAGTAACAATATGGTGATGACCTCCCTCCTCTGTCATGCTTTGAAATGGCAGAGAAGGGCAGCATGACACATGAAGTGTTTGTCAAGTGGCTGAAACACTTTTCTAAGTTTAAACCGGCCGGTAGAGTGCTTCTGATTTTGGATGGAGCAAAATGTCATCTGTCAATGGATATTCTGGACGAGGCAGTCAAATATGACATCACGCTTTTCTGTCTGCCGTCAAACACGATGCATGAACTGCAGCCTCTGAATACTGCTGTATTCCGCTCCTTTGAGCATCACTGGGACAAGCAGGTGTTGGAATTCTGGAGGACTCGTCCTGATAGAACACTCTCAAAAGACGTGTTTGGGAAGGTGTTCACCCCTGTTTGGATGAAATGCATGACAATGGGAAACATCACAAGTGGGTTTCGCACGTGCGGAATATACCCATTCAACAAAAATGCAATCCCAGACCATGCTTTTGCTCCAAGTGAAGCCACTCAAATTGACGACAATGAACCACCTCAACCTTTGACGTCAGCTGACGCCACACAACAACAACCATCAACGTCATCAGCTGAAGCCACACTGCAACCACAGCCTTCAGTGTCTGCTCCAGCTGCGACACCAGGCACAGAGAAGCCTTCTCAGCCTTTGGCAATGTCAATGCCAACGACTTCAGCCCCAGTTTTACCATCACCCTCTACAAATGTAAGTTTTTGTGATCTCATGAAAACACCAACTAAAAAGAAGAGATCTGTCGTGAGAAAGAAAAGCATCAACTACAGAGCTACTGTAATTTCAAAATCATTGTTTGAAACTGAAAAAACTGGAAATGGTGGAAAGGGGAAGGGGAATGGCAAAGGGAAGGAGAAGGCGAAGAAAACAACACAAACAGAAAGTGGTTGGTACTGTCCCGTGTGCCAAGATACCAAAATTGAAGACATGCGGAGCTGTGAAAGCTGTAGTGTATGGTATCATGAAGATTGTGTCGGGTTGACCAAGGCTGACGACTCTTTTGTTTGCCCAGAATGTGACAATTAGATTTATAATGATGTTGTTACAAGCCTAGAAACTGTTTATGTTGTTCTTATGGTGTTGTATGGTGATTTTTGTGATGGGCCTTATTAGGGCATACTTGCCTTATTAAGGCCCACTTGACTTATTTCCAAAGTTGTTCTAAATAAATAACACAAAACTTATAAAATGCCTTTTTGCCTTTTGTTATGTCCTTTATAAACCAAGTGCAGTTGTAAAAAACACAAAGTGTTAAAAAGAAAATGTATTGGTGGACACAGGCCCATCAAATAAAAAAGGTGGGCCTTATATGGGCAGCTTAGTCAGGCTAATAGAAGCCTTTGACCGACATAGGTTTTAATACATAGTGCATAAAAATACATAGTATATACAGTGATATGTATCCGAAATTGTCAGATTAAGACTGAATGTTATTTATATGACTCTGAAAAAATGTTATCGATTCATAAAAGTTACACAAAGCATTTAAATAATTTTAAAGTCTATTTATAGCTCTTAAATGATAGCATACGAAAAAGAAGTGGAAAGGCTACACTTTATGAAGGTTAATCTTTATAGCTTCGTTTTCATCATTAGGCTATAACTGTCAAAAGTTTTAATAAATAATGTTGATTCGTTCACTTTGTAGTATTTGAAAAGAATTGCGGTTTAGTGGTTTGAATAGAATCTTCAATAAATATACATTGTAGCTCTTTAATTGCGGTTACTACTGACATCTTTCAAAGATTCATTACGGCAAATTCTGATGGACAGAGGAAACAAAACAAAACAAAAAGACGGAAACGAAATAAATACCTGAATAGAGTGGAAAAAAAACCCAAATAAATCTTTGGGGAAAAAAAACAACTTCCCGCTTGTGTTCAATTGGAATTCAAGTTCAGCATATAATCATCGAGATGAAAAAGATATAGCCCCCAGTGAGGTTTGAACTCACGACC
>NC_088362.1:97223428-97230928 GCF_034508935.2 Berghia stephanieae | reverse complement strand
AAGCGCTAAAATGTGCTTATATTATCATCATCTATAATTAGAGAGTCCCAGGCTTCCTGTGAGTTTGTTTTTACATCGATTAATCAATTTATTTATCTTGATAATTGCACAAGTTTAAGTTGGGTATTCTGATAGCAGCTCAGTTGGTAGCGCACTTGCCTAATCAGAGAAAGGAACGACCTCAACACCGGAAAAATTATATTACAAAAAAAAATGAAAAAATTGAGCTATTATATAGCGTAATATCCACTAAATGTGCTCAAAGCGCTTTACAATGGGTCCCTGGTCAACAGCAACATTTAATGTAGGACGGGACATAACGCCTATTAGGCGATATTACAATTTTTCGGACAAAGTCAACGCTGTTAACGGCCAGGTCCTCATTTTACACATGAGTACGGTGACAGAATGTGAGTAGAGTCTTTTACAAGGACTCAACTATGTGCCGAGCGCGAGGCTCGAACCCAGGACCTTTCGAAAGCGAGTGGCATACCGCTAGACCACATAGCCGCACCTGACCTCGCTGTCCGCCCAGGTTGCTGAATTTGTTAGAGTTCAGGGAAATGGTAGCATAGCATCCTAACCAAAGGGTAGGAAACAAGGGACACTGTCAGTTTAACGCTACAGGAACTGGAATAAGCTCCGGCATTCTGGGCTGGTGTTGTGATACAAACAAAAGTGTTGGATCGATAAAATACTAAATTGGGTGGTATTTGTGTGTGTGTGTGTGTGTGTGTGTGTGTGTGTGTGCCTCAGTCTTATAATAATATAAGTAATAGAAAATCATAAGTGGGTTGTAAATGTCTCACAAAACTGTCTCACAAAATAGTTCACCTAGTTGATTGGCCTTGGTTAATTATTTTTTTATTTAAAGCCTCAAATCTGTGGAGGCCACGGATTGCTGAAGTTAAGAACGGTTAAGGGTGGGGAAAGAAGAGAGTGGAGAGTGGTCGGAAAGGAGAGGGGAAGGGGAAGTGAGGCTGTACTTGATCAACCCAATTGTTATTAATCGTGTCTTTATTTGTGTTCAATTGTGTCGTTATTTTCATTTTTGTATTGTTTGTTGAGTTGTTTTGTTTGTTTTGTTTCGTTTTTTTTTTGTTTTTTTTTGTTTCTTTTTATTTTATTGACGGGGGGGGGGGGGGGGGGGGAGGTGGTAGGATTTTTGTTTATTTGCTTTTTCTTGTTTTGTGTTTATTTGTGTTTTTGTTGTTGTCTTTGTTTGTTTGTTGGGTTTGTTTGTTTTTTGTTTTGTTTTGTTTTTTTGGAGGATTTTAATTTTTTTGGTTATTTTTTGTTTGGTTTTTCTTTGTTGTTGTTTTAATGTGCACCTAATTTTTTTATTTTTTTTTGTTCATGTTTTTTAACTTAATATTAAGATTCCCAGCTTGTAATTGGATATCCCTATTCCCGAATGATATTCTGGGGTCCATCTTTGCAACAACACAGAACTTATTGAAAAAGACGTCAATTATAATTCCTTCTCCGGGGAAATATATATTCTGGGCGTACCTTTAAAAAGTACTTAGATAGCGCGGGCGTTAGCCGCAGTACCGTCTCGCAAACTGAATTATATCAGGGTTAAGTTGCTTGCTTATTGTAAAAACAAGATTCCGACTGCGGGGATCAAACCTGGATCCTCGGGGTGTATATGCCATTCCTTTTAAAACTTTTTAGATTCATGACCAAAGCATAAGATTGATATCTTTTGATCCTTTCATACCTTTGATGGCACACCGACTTGATATAGATAGAATGAAGTTGACGTCACTCAGGTCTTTTGTTATTGCTTTTTGATATCCATGTTTGTGAGGAATTCTCACTAAACTGTATTAACCTGACTATAAACGTTCAAGGTTACACATCGTTTTGTGTGTTGGTCCGTGGTACTTCCGGATGGCAATACTGTGAGCTTCTTATCCAAGCGCATACTATCTATAGTTAAATAATAAGCATCCAAAAAAAAAGAGAAGAAAGAAAGAAATCGAGCCCCCAGTGAGGTTTGAACTCACGACCCCTGGTTTACAAGACCAGTGCTCTAACCACTGAGCTATAGAGGCACATGATAACGATAGCAATATTTTGTTTGTCTGTTTAAAAAAAAAAATCAAAGTATTGCCTTCTTCAAATGATACTGATCTTTTCTTAAGGTAAAGATAAGTTTGTCAACTCAACTGTAGCCAATCGTAGCCTTCATAAACTAAGAACCTGACCGTAGCCTTCGTAAACTTATGGCCCGACAGTGACCCAAAAAATGACGTCGAAAGACAAGTCTTTGGTCACAAAAGAAAACAAATCGTGAGTTGTATCCAATAATTTAACCAATAGGATTGATTGTTTCCTTGAGCTCTACTTACGACAACTCGCTGGCCGCCGCACAAACCTAAAAAAATGACGTCAAAATATAAGTCCTAGTGGATCTCAGTGTCAGGCCATAGCCATCGTTAAGTTATAGCCTGACACTAAGACCCAAAAAGACTGGCAGTTTGACGTCATTATTTGGTTTTTGCACCGCGTAGTGAGTTGTTAGTAGAGCTCATGGAAACAAGTTATTTCATTGGTTGAACTATTGAATACAACTCACGATTTGTTTTCTTTTGTGGCAAAAGACTGGCATTTTGACGTCACTTTTTGGTCAGTATCAGGCCATAACTTTACGATGGCCACGGTCCCAGTGTCAGGCTATAGATAGTTCGAAGATGACGTCACTCAGGCCTTTGTTATTGTTTTTGCCATCCGCGTTTGTGAGTTGTTCTCACTAAACAGTATTAAACTGACTATAAACGTTCATGGTTACACAGAGTTTGTGTGTTGGTCCGTTATACTTCCGGATGGCAATGTTGTGAACTCCTTGGCCAAGCGCATTCTATCTATAGATAGTTCGAAGATGACGTCACTCAGGCCTTTGTTATTGTTTTTGCCATCCGCGTTTGTGAGTTGTTCTCACTAAACGGTATTAACCAGACTATAAAAGTTCATGGTTACACAGAGTTTGTATGTTGGTCCGTTATACTTCCGGATGGCAATGTTGTGAACTCCTTGGCCAAGCGCATACTATCTATAAGTAAACGATGGCTTTGGTCAGGCTATAGATAGTATGCAGATGACGTCACTGAGGCCTTTGTTATTATTTTTGCCATCCGCGTTTGTGAGTTGTTCTCACTAAACTGTATTAACAAGACTATAAAAGTTCATGGTTACACAGAATTTGTGTGTTGGTCCGTTATACTTCCGGATGGCAATGTTGTGAACTCCTTGGCCAAGCGCATTCTATCTATAAGTTAACGATGGCTACGGCCTGACGCTGACCTAAAAATTACTTCAAAAAACAGGGCTCAAGAAAACAAACGATCCCATTGCCTGAACTAATGAATACAACTCACGAATTTTCTTTTGTGGTCATGGACTCCTCGTCTTTTGATGTAACTTTTGGTCAGTGCCAGGCTATGTGTTTACGAAGGCTCTAAAGGACTCCATTTTTTTAAAAAAACTATTTTTGATAATGATTCGCTGATAAGGATTCGACGCCGATCAAATACTTTGATGCAGCTTCAATTTGATTTGATTATCAAGGCGATAAATTACTGGTATCACAACATCAAAACCCTCTTTCATATTTACATAATCAAGTTACCAAATTTAGCGTCATGAAACAAAAATAGCTGTCACAAATGCCGTTTAACGCTTAAAACATAAAAAAAAAGAGAGAAGGAAAACTTATCTTTTATTTCTTAATGATTAATAATGTCCATTAATTGGGCAATCAAATTAGACATTCAAGTGTTTATCATCCATAATGGAATTGACATTGTGACGGTTATTATCCAATTATTCAGTTGGACCCGTTATCACGTTCAAAGGTTGACGCGACCCGGTATCACAACCATCTAGTCAGTGTGCTATGCCCGATATGTGACCCATGGTCTCGAAACGGTGTTATATCGAGGTAAACTGTAAGATTGAATCTGAACTTTAATTCTCTCCTTACCAGCTATTTTTAGAATTCCCCCCGAAAATTCACACCCTACCAGCACAAAAATATACTTTTCTTACTCAAACAAAAAAGCAACAAGTGATCTCTACAACACAGTGTTTAGTATTTATAGCTGTAATCAAATAATTTCTTTAAATTTCGTGATGTACAAGAAAAATCAGAATGAGAAAATTGTCGGTTATATTGTAACGAATGTGACGATTTTCCTATGGGTGGTAAGGAGAGGGTTAAGCATAACTTTTAATGTATAAATTTGAGTTAGTCTAAATGCCTTCATTGGTGAAAGTCGTCGTGGACAAAGTCGGTCTCTCGTAGGAGCGGGGACGTAGTCACCTCGAAACATGGGAGAGAAGTTAACAGGCTTATGTGCTTTAAGTATCAGCAAGGGAAGACACTGGGTTGCGGCAAATCGACTAAGATCTAGAACCTGCCTTACGGCTGAGATGTTTCATAAGTAGGAAACTTTCCACGTGTCCCACATGTATGTATGCATTGTGGACAAGAACATGTACCCGCAGAGCGCCTAGTCAAGCGTTGTGTTGTGATGAGGCTACCGGGCGGGTTCGGAAATGTACAACGAATTCGCTGTCTGGAATACCATCATAATATATTCGTGTGTGACCATTAGAAACTGTTGCCTTCATTGAGGAGTTTGAGTTTTGTTTGATAATCTTCGAAAAATTGTACTCTATTTCTAATCATTTTGACTCAAACTCAATATTCTGCATCCATTTCATACTGACAAAAATAAAAAAAACAGATTGACGCAGTGAGTCATATAACATGCTAAAAGCATGGCAACCCATGCGTTCTTGTTTTCAGGTCTGATCACCCAAATTATTATGAGTCCATTGCTGTAATGTGAAATGGAAAACTCTCAAATCAACGAAAAATATTATATGGTCCATAATAACAATAACAATAAATCAAGCCTTTAATAGGGAACAAAAGTCGTGACGTCACCATACCACTTTTCCGGTTTCAAACTACTTGGAAGTGTGCTGACAAACGCATTCTGCTGATTGAACAGATAAAATAAAATGAGTTACCCATATTTGATTTATTCCATAAATTATCAACATTTGTGAGGAAATGTTTTACAAACCTGAAATTATGCCGCTTTATCAAAACGAATACATTATACGTGCTACTTTGGCAGATAAAAGCCAATCTGCCAATCCATGGCAAATGACCGATCATTGTGCCCTAGGACATTTTCTAAATAATCATTCGAGTCAACGGGTGATGAAATTAGCCTTAATTTAGAAAAGGTTTACTAATTAGTCGTATATCAAATTGTAAAAAAAAAAACAGTTTTATCACGTGATTCAGTAATTCTGTGTTGATTGGCATGAATGTAATATTGGCTGCCGGAACAATTTTGGTCACCAATTTTATTTTTTTATATAGATGAATTAGTGTTGTTGTGTGATTTCAATTACCCAGTGACTTATATATATATATATATATATATATATATATATATATATATATATATATATATATATATATATATATATATATATATATATATATATATTTACTGTTCTTTGCCTACATTAGTTCTTTAGAATTTTTGGTATCGTATTGAAAATCGTCTCAATGTTAATGGATGTTTCAGGTAATCTAGGTAGTTTACTTTGAAGACACGCGGATTTAAACACAAGCGAGCATACACACATACAAATACACAGCACACACATATAGTCTACGTACCCCCTGTTTCTCTCTCTCTCTCTCTCTCTCTCTCTCTTTCTTTCTTTCTCTCTCTCTCTCTCTCTCTCTCTCTCTTTCTCTCTCTCTCTCTCTCTCTCTCTCTCTCTCTCTCTCTCTCTCTCTCTCTCTCTCTCTCTCTATCTCAGTTTCTTTCTCTCTCTTTCTTTCTATTTAGCTCCATCAATTTGTACATTCTAATCTAAGAACTCCAGAAACTCTATGGCCTCATCATTGTTGTCCAGCTTGGACATTCTGTACTCTATTCCTTAAGTCGTCCAATACTGTTTCCGATAGTAACACTGAGACACATTGTAACAAAGACGAAATACTCCTCTATCTTCTTTTCTTGGTCAACTGACAATGTTTGCCCAAACTGATGAGGGCGTGCCTGGACTGACCTCTGGCTCTCAACACCACCACTGACCATCAATGACCAAAGGTCTCGTTTTAACATTGACTTAGGATGCTAGAGTTTGGCAGTGTCCACAAACGGGTGCGTTTCATTATTTTTGTTTTAAAATGGTGTTTTGTACTTTGTCCAAATGCACGACTATTTTCATTATTTATCCTATCTTTCTATCTCTCTATCTCTCTCGCTACCATTATCTATATATCTCTCTATCTATTCATCCTTCAAATATCGATCGATTTAAATGACCCTCTTCATGGCAAAAACTCTCAAACCTGGGACTTCGCAAGAAAACTCGTCCTTCAAATATCAATCGAGTTAAATGACCCTCATCTTGGCAAAAACTCTCAAACATGGGACTTCGCAAGAAAACTCGTCCTTCGAATATCGATCGATTTAAATCGTTCGATATTTGAAGGACGAGTTTTCTGGCCAAATTTTCAAATATTATGGGTTTTTCCCGAGTACGGCAGTCTTGTGATGAACATTAAGCATGAGGATTCCGTGGAATTGTGCACAATAAACTGTTCATAGTTGTCTTTAAAGAGCTTAGAGGCGGGAGTTGTTGGCGTTATAGGGAATGAGATTAGCGGAAGAGTAGCGTCCCTTGATTGGACGTTACCCATAGTCTGTGACGTCATCGGCGGAAAAGTTATTAGAGAGAGAACGTCATGTTGGTTGTGCGCATGCGTCTATCGTCCTCGGAGCGAGGACGAGAGACGCATGCGCACAACAAACACGACGTTCTCTCTCTAATAAATTTTCCGCCGGTGACATCACAGACTATGGGTAACGACCAATCAAGGGACGCTACTCTTCCGCTAATCTCATTTCCTATATAAATGTATACTATTATCAATATTATCATTTATACTCAGTTTTAATTTTAAAAAGAGTTTGTTGTAATCACGTAATCATCTGCTTGCAACACCAACGTGAGAAGACGAAAACATTGTCTGAACATGTAGCAAGTGTAATGAATCACCCTGCTGTGACCTCTGACCTTCTTTCACCATCAAGGAACTTTGACAACGTCCCTATTCCAAATATTCATTTATCTCCTTTTATCGATTTCTCAAATTGACGGATCCATAGAACACGAGCATTCAGCCCTACCCTGAAAAAACGCGTATTTAAAATTTTGACCAAAAAATATTATCTTTAAAATACCGATCGGTTAAAATGACCCTCGTCTTGTCAAAAACTCTCAAACCTGGGACTTCAATGAGGTTCCAGGTTTGAGAGGTTTTTTTTTTTGACAAAATGAGGATCGTTTTGATTGATCCGTATTTGAAGGACGAATTTTCTGGACAAAATTTTAAATACGCGTTTTCCAGAGTAGACAGCATTGTGACCACAGGAAGTCTTTTTGACGAAATAA
>NC_088362.1:97182732-97223330 GCF_034508935.2 Berghia stephanieae | reverse complement strand
GCCAACACACAAAACTGTGTGTAACCATGATCGTTTATAGTCTGTTGAATACAGTATAGTGAGAACTACTCATAAACGCGGATGGCAAAAAACAATAACAAAGACCTGAGTGACGTCATCTTTGAACTATCTATATAATATTATATTCTCTATCCCGGGGGGGGGGGGGGGGGGTAGTCCCTCAGAGCCTGTAGCCCATACAGCCGGAGTTTAGCCCGGGTTTTATAGTGTGAAACGGACAATAGCAAATTGGTTGCTATCCTGTGGATAGGAAACTAGTCCATCGCAAAGTACTTTCCGACAGGTCTAACATACCTAGCTACCCAATCACTGCTGGGTGGACAGGGAGGTCAGAAAAGAAATCTCAGTCCTTTGACTCATCGTAACTATCATCTTCATCATTTTCTCCCCAGGTAAAGGAGTGGGCATCGTGACCACAGCTCGTATCACCCACGCCACACCGGCCGCAGCTTACGCCCATCTGCCATACAGGTAAGTGTAGAATGGATTTTTACACCAACTTGCGCCGTACTTACTATCTTGCAGCCAGGCGAAGGGTGCCGTGTCAACTTGGTCCAGAGTTCCGAGTTCCATCACTGCAAAAATATTTTTTTAATGTTTAACCTCTAAAGCGCTTTGAGCACATTTAGCGGATATTGCGATATATAAATGCTCAGATTGCAGAGCGTCTTGCTAGCAGACCGGGAAAGCGTGCCGTTCTGGATTAGTCCTAAGTTCGATTCTCATTACTGCCAAGAAGTATTAATCCTCTAAAGTGCTCGAGTTTGTGTGTCTTGACCCCATGACCCCAAGAAGTCGGGAGAGGGACTCGGGATAGACCTCATGTTTGATACAACTTAATGGTGGATGGCGTAGACTGCATAGCTTTGAGCTTTTTGAGCTTTTTTTTATATATAGAGCAATATCCACTAAATGTGCTCAACGCGCTTTACAACGGGTCCCTGGTCAACAGCAACATTTAACATGTAGGACGGGACATAACGCCTATTAGGCGACATTACAATTTTTCGGACAAAGACAACGCTTTGAACGGCCAAGTACTCATTTTACACATGATTGCGGTGAGAGAATGTGAGTAAAGTCTTTTCCAAGGACTCAGCTAGGCTCGAACCCAGGACCATCCTATCCGAAAGCGAGTGTCATACCACTAGACCACATAGCCGCACCTCACGTCTCTCTCAATGCCAGGTGAAGTTGTCATATCTTCAGTAACGTCTTGTGTTTGAGCCCCCATCGCCACGAAATTTTTATTCTCTATTGTCTTCTGGCACTTTTCTACTTACTTCCTGTTTTGTTATTAGTGGCTATTGCCCAATCTAAATGCTGAGATCGCAAAGCGTCCGACTATCAGCCAAGCGAATGACGCCATATCAACTTAGTCTTGAGTTCGATTCCCGTCACTGCCAAAAAAAAAAGTTTATCCTCTTACACCATGTGAGCACACTTAGTGGATATTGCGCTATATAAATGCATCAGATTCCAGAGCATCTTACAAGCAGCCGAGCGAAAGGTGACGTAATCAACTTGTTCCCGGGTTTGACTTTCATCACTGAAAAAAAGTGTTTGTCCTCTAATGCGCTTTAAGCACATAATTTGGTAGAAAATTGCACCATATAAATGCTCAGGTTGCAGAGCGTTTGACTATCAGCCAGGCGAAGGTGGCGTATCTGCTTGGTCCCGAGTTCGATTACCGTCACTTTAAAAAAAAATGTTTTCATTCTTTTAGTGGATATTGAGGTTGGCGATATACAGAGCAGTGATAAGACATGGAATGAGATAAAGAAAAAAAAAAGTTAGCTCAGGATAGAGAAGGATGGAAACTGTTTGTCTGTGGCATATAGATAGTATGCAGATGACGTCACTCAGGCCTTTGTTATTGTTTTTGCCATCCGCGTTTGTGAGTTGTTCTCACTAAACTGTATTAACCAGATTATAAAAGTTCATGGTTACACAGAGTTTGTGTGTTGGTCCGTTATACTTCCGGATGGCAATGTTGTGAACTCCTTGGCCAAGCGCATTCTATCTATACCCTGACCCAGGGTGAAAAAGGCAATGATGATGACGATGAGTGAGTGGATATTGCTCTATATAAATGCTCAGATATGGACAATCAGCAAGGCAGCAACCTCAAATGGTTCTCACACTTCTACGTTATGACTATCTATCCAGGACGCAAACCCATCACCGCAATCGTGGACAGTCGCGAACCCGCCCGGAAGCTTCGTGACAACGCACCGTTCAACTAGATGCTCTGCGGTTTCGTGCTCTTGACCACAACGGGTACACGTTGGACAGGTGACACTGATGAAGCGTGCCCTTAGGCAGGTTCTCGACCGAAGCCGATTGGTTGCCACCCAATGTCTCGTCTTGCTGGTGGAAAAGCCTGACAACTTCTCCCCCAGTTTCGAGGAGTCGATGTCCCCGCCCCCTCGAGGGATTGAATTCGTCCAAACCGACTTCCATCTCGTATATACAGCTCTGTCCAAAGTCAGGGGGCCTGCATACAAGGGTTGCCAGGACTTATTTTAGCTCGAAACAGGGGTCAACGTCCATTATGCGCTTGAGATGGGTTTCCCCATTCCCCCCCTCTCTCTCTCTCTCTCTCTCTCTCTCTCTCTCTGTCTCTCTCTCTCTCTCTGTCTCTCTCTCTCTCTCTGTCTCTCTCTCTCTGTCTCTCTCTCTCTCTCTCTCTCTCTCTCTCTCGCTCGCTCTCTTTGATCTTAATAAGGTGGTATCATTTCACGACTTGGTGCTTTATTGGTTTCGTAGTTCTTCAGAGGAAAATGACATTATCTTGGTCTTTGTTTGACACAAACATCACCGTTGGCCATGCTTTTATTTTAATTTATAGTTATTATTCTTTAAACCGTCTTGTTCAGATACTGGGAGAGTGACACGGACATCAGCAAGGATGCTGTAGGTTGTGACGGGGTCAAGGACGTAGCTCGTCAGCTGATTGAAGACAATAAGAATATTCAAGTTAGTGTGATTTGTAATGTTGGTGATCACCATCATCATCATCATCATCATCATCGTCATCATCGTCATCATCATGATCATCATCATCATCATCATTATCAACATCACCATCACCATCACCATCATCTTCATCTTCATCATCATCAGCAGCAGCAGCAACAGCAACAGCAGCATTCTCATCATCATCATCATCATCATCATCATCATCATGATGGTCGTCATCGTTATGATCATCATTGCTGTGGCCATGATCAACATGTACCATTGACATCATTGTCGTTGCCACACTACTCTCTTTGTCATCGTATGTCATCGGACATCACAGTAACAGCATCAGTGACTACACAACTTTATCATATTCATTATCATTATAATACAATGAGGTGTAACCGTCACGGCCATTAATTAACTCTACCTTATTAAACTACCTCGGACATCAAATTGATTTTCTATAGAGAGCTTTTTGTGCCTGAATATGATATTAGAAGCAACAGCTTTCCGCAAGTTGATGTTTTAACTCTTTCCTTACCAGCCATTTTCAGAATTTTCCCCAAAATTTCACACCTACTCAACACAAAAACAGAATTGTCTTACTCAAACAGAATACCAACAAATACATTCTATGCATAATATTGATCAGCAAAATGAGCTCTACAACACAGTGTCACGTATTTTAGCTATAATAAAACATTTTTCTTTGAATTGTGTGATGTACAAAGAAAATCAGATTGATAACAGTGCTGGTTGGATCGCAACGAATGTGACGATTTTCCTATGGGTGGTAAGGAAAGGGTTAAAAGAAGCATTGTTGGAATTTACTGTGAGCAACGTGCACACACATTTCCAGGTCTGATAACCTAACAGAATCATGGCCTGAAATATCAATAACATTGTTGTAATGGACAATATTTTTCGTTGGTTTGAGAGTATTTCCATGAGAACAATGAGCCCATAACAATTTGGGCTATCAGACCTGTAAATAGGTACACGTTGAATGCTGGGAATACCATTAATATCCGGTGTTTATGTGCGGCTTCATGATCTAGTGGTAAAGCACTTGACATGCGACCCGATGGCCAAAGGTTTGAGTTCCGCTGAGAACAGCGCAACATGAAGTCCTTGGTAAAATTACCTGAAAGTGTTGCAAGTGCCATAAAACTCACGAGAACTATTAAATAACTTACTTACTTACTTAGGCCGCCCCTTGGGGCACCCAACATGAGTCACAAGTCTTCGCCATTCTGTCCTGTCCTCCATAAGCGTGCGCAGCTCCCGGGTGTTGTCCATTCGTGTGTCATCTAGCAGACAGTCAATTGAACTTACATTGACCATTAAATAAATGAATATGGTAATATTCATGGTGGTCTAGTGGTATGACACTCTCTTTCGGATCGGAAGGTCCTGGGTTCGAACCTCGCGTTCGGCGCATAGTTGAGTCCTTGGAAAAGACTCTTTACTCACATTCTCTCACAGTACTCGGGTGTAAACTGAGTACCTGGCCGTAAACAGAGTTGGCTTTGTCCGAAAAATTGTAATATCGCCTAACAGGCATCATGTCCCGTCCTCCATGTTAAATGTTGCTGTTGACAAGGGACCCCTTGTAAAGCGCTTTGAGCACATTTGGTGGATATTGCGCTATATAAAGCTCAATATAATAAATATTATTAATAAGCGCCTATCACGACCTTTGATATTATTTTTATCTTTCTTTTAGATCACAATGAATCTTTAGTAGGCGGGTGGTTGGATGGGAGCATCACCCTTGAATCATATACCTATGATGTTCGCATGGGTGTACGATCCGATAGTGATGTCGTTTCTTCTTCTCTTTACTAGCCTATCCTGCTTCTTTGGTTTGTGATTGTATTTTTGACAGGGGATATTTTTTTTCTGTAAATCTTCTGCCTGTTTGTTCTTGGTTATTTATAATTTAGCTTATGATATCTTCAGGTTATGATTTTGATTTACATTTGTACTATTTTTGTTAGATTGCTTGTTTTTTTGTTTCAGCGGTCTCTCAGATAACCTCAATTGTGTTGGAAGAGACCTAAAGCAACAAACAAACAAACAAAAAAATAATGAGAGGATTGACATTTCAAATTCATGGGCTTTGACGAGCATTTTTATTGTTGCTAAAATCACGAAGATAATTCGTCAAATTAATAATACAGTGATGATATGATCAGTGCTATAAAAAATCAGATTATATTATTACATAAATGCCGGTTCGAGCGTAACTAATTTTTAACCAATCAGAATATTCCCTGTCATTTCGCACGTTCCACATCCTTGACTTTTTATTTCCTGTCAACGAAAAGGGCTTTAATGTTCGTAGTGCTACTTACAAAGAAAAACGCGTCAAATAGCACATTGACACGCCAAGGAACACAGCAGTATGTGAGTGAGTATGTACGTAGCCATCTTTATGTTATAGATAGTATGCAGATGACGTCACTCAGGCCTTTGTTATTGTTTTTGCCATCCGCGTTTGTGAGTTGTTCTCACTAAACTGTATTAACCAGACTATAAAAGTTCATGGTTACACAGAGTTTGTGTGTTGGTCCGTTATACTTCCGGATGGCAATGTTGTGAACTCCTTGGTCAAGCGCATTCTAGCCTGACACTGAAACCCAAAGACTGGCATTTTGACGTCATTATTTAGTTTTTGCACCGCCTAGTGAGTTGTCGTTAGTAGTGCTCATGGAAACAAGTGGTCCCATTGGTTGAACTATTTAATACAACTCACAATTTGTTTTCTTTTGTGGCCAAAGACTGGCATTTTGACGTCATTTTTTGGTCAGTGCCAGCTATAAATTAACAATGGCTACGATATTTATCACAATATCATCTTGACCCAACGATGAAGGAAGGAACTGGAGTCAGTAGTCGGATGTCACGCCGCCCGGCAACGGCGGCCATCTTGGTTCTAAACAAAGAAAATCATTACTTTTTATCCTTCATGCTGGCTAGAACTTTTCATATGTCTTGTGATCATAATGTTTAAAAGTCAAAACATGATCAAATTTATGATTTTCCTCTGGATACGCTTTCATGCTCGCCGGAGAAATATTTCATATGGGCGTCCGCCATTGTTCCGATAGTTTAAGAGCCAGTTACTAAGTTACCATGCGTCATTAGGAGGGAAGTTAAGTTTCGACTATTGAAGAGTATTACATCGCGACACCTGAAGACAATGCGTGTATTTTTTTTTTTCAATCATGTAAACAATATGTATCTCAGCAGCTGTGGATCGGGACCGATTGCGTGGGCTGATAGGCAAGTAGCCTACTTAAAGTCGCTACGGTTCGTCGCTTCACCGATATCGTTCAAGGACGAGAGAACCCTAACGTCTACTTTTTAACAAAATAATTCTGGTCGAAAATAAAAAACCGGTGAAATGTTTATTCGAATAGTTTTATTGAAATATTATAGGATAGGCTAAAAGCTGAAGGCAATGTATGATGATTTAATAACCCGGCACTCATACAAAAAACTAATCATAAAAATATAGCCATGTCGTCAGCTTGTCAGGCATGGCAATAGGGAGTCACGTGACCATAAGGTAAAAGAATCAATTTATATATATATATATATATATATATATATATATATTAATATATATATATATATATATATATATATGCGAAATTGTGGGTCCAATCAAGGACTTTATGAGCCATCTCTAAGTCATTAAAATTATTCAAAATGAAATTGATGTCAGACTATAATATTATTTTAATGATTTTGAAGTGTTATTTAATCCTAGCGAGAGTAAATTGATGTTTTAAGTTAACTACTTCCATTATAATTTTTATCTCCTAAAAACGACGGATTAAAAAAATGTCCAATAGGCAGCTAATATAATAATAATATTAATAATAATGATAATGAAAATGATAATAATAATAATAATAATAATAATAATAATAATAATAATAATAATAATAATAATAATAATAATAATAGTAATAGTAATAGTAATAATGATAATAATAGTAATAGTAATAATGATAATAATAATAATAATAATATAATATAATAATAATAATGATAATAATGATAATAATGATAATAATAATGATAATGATAATGATAATGATAATAATGATAATGATAATGATAATGATAATAATAATAATAATAATAATAATAATAATAATAATAATAATAATAATAATATAGATCATTTATGTTTATACCGCGCCTATATATTATACAAACAGCTCTAAGCGCCTTTTCAATACAAACGTTATACAATAACAGGTCATAGGTACACAAAACATACTGAAGACGTTCATATCATGAATAATAATCCTTAAAAGGAAACCGGTTTTAATCTATTAAATATTTCCTAACAAAATAAATCTTAATATTTGTTTTCAAAGTAGCTTCTCTATTGCATTTTCTTAAGGAAATTGGAAAAGAGTTCCATATATATATATATATATATATATATATATATATATATATATATATATATATATATATATATATATATATATATATATATATATATATAATAAAAACAAAAACTATGAAATAATAGTTCTCAATTTTTTGATAAAAGGAGCTATTTATAAAACATTTCAAGTAAAAGTTAAATAACCATAATTATACTTGAAATGTTATATATATATATAATATATATATATATATATATATATATATATATATATATATATATATATATATATATATATATATATACATACATGTATTTTATTCTTTATTTTTAGTATTTTGTCCGTGCCGGACGTCTTTTTATCCGGAAGACGACAAAGGTCGGCAGTGCCGGGTCGTCGGAGTCAGTCTCCAGTGTGGATTAGTCCTAATGGGATATTTTAGACAAGTCAATTGAAGCCGTCACCAATGAAGGAGGAAAGAAAATCAAAAATGGGTTCTTTAACCTCAAAATGCAATCGTTAGGGTCATTGACCTACAAGACTATTTCAATTCCAAGATGGTTCGAGGAGACGACCTATTTACAATAAGTGTGATAAACCCAAATGGTATGCGGTTAGGTGGTCTAGTGGTATATGACACTCGCTTTCGGATCGGAAGGTCCTGGGTTCGAGCGTCGCTCGGCGCATAGTTGAATCATTGGAGAAGGCTCTCTATTCATATTCTCTCACCGTACTCAGATGTAAAATGAGTATCTGGCCGTTAAAAGTGTTGTCTTTGTCCGAAAAATTGTAATATCGCCTAACAGGCGTCATGTCCCGTCCTACATGTTAAATGTTGCTGTTGACCAGGGACCCTTTGTAAAGCGCTTTGAGCACGTTTAGTGGATATTGCGCTATATAAAAGCTCAAGTTTTTTTAATGCTCTGTTACAGCAATGTGAAATCACGCATATAAAAGTATCCAGTTATCAGATTTGTATATCCATAATATGTGGAATGGAGGTGTCGACCATTATAGACAGTATGCAGATGACGTCACTCAGGCCTTTGTTATTGTTTTTGCCATCCGCGTTTGTGAGTTGTTCTCACTAAACTGTATTAACCAGACTATAAAAGTTCATGGTTACACAGAGTTTGTGTGTTGGTCCGTTATACTTCCGGATGGCAATGTTGTGAACTCCTTGGCCAAGCGCATTCTATCTATACTGGTTTTCTGTCGTACTCAAAAGAATGTTATTCGAACGTGAAAAGCATGAGCAAGCGCTCAGGGTCAAGATACGAGTCTGAAAAGGTGTGTAAGAAAAAAGCATTCATGCACAGCTATTCATAATATTTTAATCATACTCTGACTCAAGACTTTTTTTTTGCATTTTGACCTTTGAACTCCTATTTCAAATATTATCAATCGATTAAATGACTCTTTGGGGCGTCATGGTCTAACACTTAGCCATTGGTCTGCAATTTCCGGTTTGAGTCTTACTAACTGTGAACGGATCAAGATATAGTCCCTATAAAAGGCCCTCAACTTGTATTATTTTCACCACGCCCAGTAAAAGTAAAATAAGGACCTGGGCATTAACAGCATTGTCTCTGTCGAAAAGTAATTGTAAATTTTTAAAACAAACAAACAGAATGGAAAACAAACGTGTCCATTTTATAGTGCAAATCGCTTAACCCTCTCCTTACCAGCCATTTTCAGGATTTTCCCCAAAACTTCACACCCAATTAACACAAATATATTTTTTTATCACTCAAACACAATAACAGCAAAGTTCTTGCCATACATAATTTCTTTAGCAAAACATGCTCTACAACACACTTTTCATTTTCTTTAAATTTTATGATGTACAAAAAAAATTCAAGAAAAAAATGTTGGTTGTACCGTAACGAATGTGACGATTTTCCTGTAGTTGGTAAGGACAGGGTTAAAAAGGGATCTCTGGCCAACAGCAACACTTAACGTGTAAGACGAGACATGACGCCTGTTAAGCGATATTACTTTTTTTCGGGCAGGACAACGCTGTTAACGAACAGGTACTCATTTTACCCCGAGTACGGTGAGAGAATGTGAGGAAAGAGCTTTTTACAGGGACTCGACTCTGCGTCGCTTTGAGCGGGACTCCATCCTAGATCGAACTTCCGGTCCGAAGACGAATGTCATACCACAAGACTACATCGCCGCAGGGGCGCTTCATCAGTCGGGACTTTCCACCTGTCCCACATGTACCCGATGTGGGCAAGAACCCGAAACGGCAGAGCATCTAGTTGAACGGTGGGTTGTGACGATGCTACCAGGCGGGTTCGCGACGGTGCACGAATGCGGACCGGACATTGTTGATTGGGTCGATCGTCATAACATAGTAGTGTGAACCATAAGAGGCTGCTGCCATACCACAAGATTACATCGCCGCGGGTCCCAAGCCTAATCCAACATATGTCATTTTTATATAGATAGTTTGCCCTTGGCTAAGAAGCTCACAACATTGCCGTCCGGAAGTATAACGGACCAATACACAAAACACTATGTGTAACCATGAACTTTTATAGTCTGATTATTACAGTTAAGTGAGAATTACTCATAAACGCTGATGGCAAAAACAACAACAAAGACCTGAGTGACGTCAACTTCATTCTATCTATAGATAGTTTGCGCTTGGCTAAGAAGCTCACAACATTGCCGTCCGGAAGTATAACGGACCAACACAAAACACTGTAACCATGAACTTTTATAGTCTGGTTAATGCAGTTACGTGAGAATTACTCATAAACGCGGATGGCAAAAAAAAAAAAAACAATAACAAAGATCCGAGTGACGTAAACTTCATTCTATCTATAGACTCGGAATCCATTATAAAGGGATTGATCGCATCGAATGGATCTTGTACGATATTGTACGACATAAAAGTCCACCTTTAATATAATGTACACATATTTATTTACCAGGTGATTCTTGGTGGTGGACGACGTAGCTTCATCAACAACACAACACCAGACCCACGCACCGGGAAGATTGACAGCCATCAAAGAACAGATGGCAAAGATCTTATCGAGGTGGGTAGCTGGATATTTACATGCTGTCATATTAAACGTGAGAGCTGTACACAAAGTATATTAAAGTATTCATAATTACCTCACCCCCACTCTCTCTCTCTCTCTCTCTCTCTCTCCCTCTCTCTCTCTCTCTCTCTCCCTCTCTCTCTCTCTCCTCTCCCTCCCTCTATCTCTCTCTCTCCCTCTCTCTCTCGCTCTCTCCCTCGCTCCTCTCCCTCGCTCTCCTCGCTCTCTCGTCCCTCGCTCTCTCGCTCTCTCCCTCGCTCTCTCGCTCTCTCCCTCGCTCTCTCGCTCTCTCCCTCGCTCTCTCGCTCTCTCCCTCGCTCTCTCGCTCTCTCCTCGCTCTCTCGCTCTCTCCTCGCTTCTCTCTCTCTCTCTCCCTCGCTCTCTCTCTCTCCTCCCTACTCACACACACACACACACACACACGCACACGCACACACACACACACAACACACACACCCCCCCACCCCATTACATAGATTAACCGATTGAGGGAGGAAAGACCCCATTAACTTTTCTTTCCGCTTTTTGTTCAATTTCAAAGCCACACTATCTTCATAATAGTTAGTATTAGAGAGATTACATCCTTACACTAAGACTACGAACTCCCATAGTGGGCAGGGAGGCTACTTTCTATGCCTTCTATCCCCCCCCCCTATATCTGTTTTTCAACATACATTTTGTCTTTTGACCTGGAATGAGATACTTGGTTTTATCCTGGCCCTGGCCGGATACCCTTGCTGGGAGGGAAACAGTCAAATGTATCATTAGGGTTTTGGGAGAGGATATTTTTTTCTTGTAAATCATCCCTCAGTTGTGCATTGTATTATTTTTGTGTTACATATGATTTGTAAACATTTGAGTGTGTTCCTCTTAGTAGGGACCTGTGCTTGTGTCAGGATGAGACATTTAGGTGCGCTCAAACTATGCACATTGATAGTGTGCTCTTGGAATCTACATCTTTCCCCTATTCGTACCATTTCCCTTTTCTTATTTATTTTTCCTCTCAAGTCCTTTTAATTGTACAGCTAGAGTATTTTTACTATCCAATTTTCATCCTTTTTACCGGTGCTGATATGACTTAAATGTGTTGCAAGCGCCGTTAGAAAAATACGCGTTTGGCTCAAGAATTTGACGCTGTCAATAGCTCAATTTTGGCCAAATTACCTTTAATATGAGGCCCTTTTGTCCTGTTTTAGCTATCTGTTTGCGATACACAAACGGGAAACTAGGGTTTGACTGCCAAGTAAGTAGACGCAAGAGGTACAAATACAAGGGAGATTATCTATTTTATTGAAATGTAAATTGGGGTAGGGTCGATCATGTCCCTTGATTTCAATCGGGCTGTACCTGTTAAAATTATATATATATATATATATATATATAAGTATCAATCCACTATTAAGGTGACCACTGTGAAATGCACCAATTGGAGGACCAAGCATATGTCTTGTTCAAATTGATTAAACTGTTCAATCTTTGTTCAAATGAGTATAGTTTGATTCCCTACAATGATTTATGAACACAATTCTGATGCTTGATGATCACAATGGTATATAGAAAATTACTCGGTCCCCCTAATGTTTTACTAAGTGTTTCTGTAGCTTTGAGACATTTGGTAAAAACATGTTTTTAGGGAGACCACATTAAAAAACCCTTTTAGGGAGCCCAGTATATGTTTATATATGTGTATACCTAAGAGTGCATTTTCAAGTGAGCTACCACCAAATTGTCTAAAATAAAGTAAGTCCTTAAGATTAAGAGCTTCATGGCCATAGTGTCGAAGCTTATCCCAGTGTGCGTAGAGTGAAGTGGCCGAGCAACGCATTTACTAACTCCTGGGAAGGTCCATCCCTCAGAAGGGGCGCTCAGGGAAATAACCTGGGACTCAAACACGGCAAAAAATATTCCCAGTTGCTCCGTGCGCCATTGTTTTTGCAGTCCCCGACCCCTTTAGAAACCTGACGACCCAGGTTAAGATCAGAGATAGAAGGGCCCAGGCAGAGGAGTTTATTTGTTGTTGTTGTATACCACTGAATGGACTTTGTTTTGTTTTGTTTGTAAGGGTTTTACGGCGCTTGCAACACATTAAGGTCATATCAGCGCCAGTAAAAAGGAAGAAAATGGGATAGTAAAAAGTTCTGGAACTACAATTAGAGCACCCAAGAAAAAGTAAGGCAAAGGGGATTTGTTTCAAATAGGAAACAGTAGATTCCAAGAGCCCACTATCAAAGTACTTAGTTTGAGATCACCTAAACGTCTCATTCAGACACAAGCACAGGTCCCAACAAAGAGGGATACACTCAAATGTTTACAAAGCATAAATAATATGTAAACAAAACAATAAAGAGCATAACAGACAGATGATTTACAAGGGAAAAATATAATCTCCCAAAACTCGAACTATACATTTGACTGTTTCCCTCCCAGCCAGGTCCTGGACAAAACCAAGTAATCCCATCCCATCCCGAGACAAAGACAGAAAACAAGTTGGAAAACAGACATAGGGGGATAGAAGACGCAACGAGTACGTCCCTGCCCATTATGGGAAGTCGGGAACCCCACCCAGTGAGTGAATGGAGTTGGATGGATAGGACAGCAGATCTGATGGACACAAATGAACGGCTTCAATCAACATCTCATTCACTTTAACTTGCACAATGCTTGCTTTGGTTTCGTGGTAGACAGTTCGTCTGACGCCCGAGTTGCCAGGGTTCGAATCCATATTTGTGGCGATGCAGAGTCATTGTAAAAGTCTCATTTACAGTCTCACTTGTGTTAATTGGAGTACGTTACTGAATTGTAACAACGTTGTTCGTGTCCATATAAATCTACTACCAGCTGCACGTTGAGCTCATTGTGGGTTTTATGATACATCAAGCTCGTGTAAAATTACATTTACATTTGACCGAAAAATGATACATAACGATAGAAGTCTACAAATCATATTGCAGGTTTATTTCAGTTCCAAAAGCCATCACAAACATTCATCCACTGTATCACATAAGTCTTTGGTCACCAAATAAAAGCATGAAGTTTGCTATGTGTACAGTGCAACATAAAAGGATAGAAACAGTTTTACTGAAAAACCCTCAAATGATAACAAACCAATATGTTGTTGCTGGTAAGTTGCTTAATTGCATTTGTTAAAAAGCATAAACTGTGAAGCAAAAGTGTTGAAAATCGTTTGAATAAAGTTTAATGCAAAAAAAATAATTCTTAAGCACTTTATGCCGTTCTAAGCTGTCGTTGCTGCATTTTTTTTCATTATTAATTATTATTATTCTGATTAAGGATGAGGGGATAAAGAAAGAATGAAATTAAATGCACAGAGGTGTCATTTCTTGACAGTCACCTTTAAAGATTGCAACTCTTAAAACTATCATAAAAAGAATAGTGAAATTTTACATTAGGTATCTAGAAAATGCTGAACATAAAGCTACATTGGCCAATTAAGTTAGGGTTAGTAGAAAGACTTTTTATTCTGCCATATCTGATTCTTTCAGATAGTTCTACATAGCTGCCAACTTTTCAAAAATAAAATAAGGAACGCTCATTTTGCCCGGGATGAGGGGCGATGTGTGCCGAAGCCCCCCCCCCCCCCCCCCTTCATCGAATCGCAACATATAAAAGTCAGCCTTTTTAATTACTATTACTAACACTAACAAGTTTGAGATGACAGAGGCTAGTCCAAATGTTGCTCAATTATCGGGTTTAGTACCAGCACATTTGAATCGTTAAAATGACACTTTCCACAATGATTGTTGTTTTGTTTTTAAGGGTTTTACGGCGCTTGCAACACATTTAGGTTATATCAGCGCCAGTAAAAAGGAAGAAAATTGGATAGTAAAAAGTTCTAGAATTACAGTTGAAGCATCCAAGAGAAAGTAAGACATAGGGGAACTGGGAACAAATAGGGATCAGATGTAGATTCCAAGAGCGTATCACCAATGTACTAAGTTTGAGATCACCTATAAGTCTTATCCGGACACAAGAACAAAATCCAACAAAGAGGAACACACTCAAATGCTTACATTATACATTAAAAAATAACAAATATAGTAATAATACATAACAGAGAGATGATTTACAAGGAAAAAAATATCATCTCCCAAAACAATAAATATGCATTTGACTGCTTCCCTCCCAGCTAGGACTCCGGCGAGGGCCAGGAAAAAAACAAGTAATCTCATTCCAAGACAAAGACTGAAAGCATGTTGGAAAACAGATATAAGGGGATAGAAGACACAGTGTGTACCTCCCTGCCCGCTATGGGAGCTTTCCACAATGAGATCAAAATTCAGAACGGACAATATAAAGAAAGAATTCAACTGCCTCAACTTTGATAAGGACCAATACACAAGAAGCACGATTGTAAAATAAATGAAATAACTTAAGATGGTTAGAAATGCATAACTACCAACCTGGTACATCACTTGAGAGGGCGTTTTTGGGGTAAAAATTAGGTGAGTTCAGATAAAAAGTAGACGATTGCATATATGTTTTCTTTCATGCAACATAATGGTCTTTAAGTAGTATACTATAATAGTAGTTATAGTAAAATGCACCTCTAAATATTAGAGAATTCCTACTTCTTTACTTTGACAAGATAAACACACCTAAAAATGGAGTATACTTATTTTTCTTGAACCTAAACCGTTACAAAAGCTTGCTTGAAAAAAAAAAATTAAAATCAGATGAAGATGTTTTTAAAGGGATTAAATTTATATATTTCATAAATTAATAAAGGGAAATAATCATTGTCATCTTTAATCAATATAAGCAATTGATTTTCTTATTGAATACCTTCCAATCAAAAAGGTGGATTTAATTTTATTCTTAATTAAAATAATATTTGTAACAAATAGTGAAAGTATCAATACTGTCTTAGAATATTCAAAGTATATCGAGGCTAACATCCATATCCTATGCAAATCTCCAATACATTATGAAAGGTTTGAGTAAAATACAGGCGTCATATAAACGAATGGAACTTTTTTAATTGTTGAAAATCATTTATGTTAGAGGCATAATTCAAATTAAAGAGCTACACAAATGGAGATTATGCTCTCACTGGACACCAATAATAATGATAATAATAATAACAACAATAGTAGTAGTAGTAATAGTAATAATAATGGATCAATAATAATAATTCATTAGGCTCACATGGCTTTTTTACCACAAATTAGTCAAAAATTACAAAATACGGATTTTGAACTAAAAATAAGCACTTACGGACTCAGGAAGTCAAATACGGAACAAATCCGTTTTTAACAGAACGGTTGGCAGCTATGGTTCTACAAAGCATTTGTCTCTCAAGCTGAGCAAATGAATGTTCATATAATATAAAAAAGGATATTGCAATGATGAACAGATTGTACTATATAAAGATAAAACGTTTTTGTAAACCCCCAAAATATGTCAATAACACTATACAATACAATGAATGTAATACAAATCAAATTCATGATTGTCATTACACCGATTGAAACGCTCTTTCCCTTCTATATTTATTTCTTTCATTAAAAATCTTTGTCTTCACCAAACTAATTAGTGTACCTTCAGGGATTCCTTTTTGTGAAAATACCCTGTGGTGTTTTAAGAACAGAATAATTTCAGACTTTCTAGGTAATGATCCCCTTGAACCATGTGCTGAAACATCTTCGACAAAGTTTTTAAAATATGACTTGACTCTATCTGTATCCTCATCTGACCATGACATGTATCTCCGATTTTTGCTTGAATTCCTCTTGGGTTCAGTTTGTTTTGAAGAACACGTAAGCTGATTTGGCACTCCTGCTTCACCATCAAATATTTCTTCTTGATTTGCAGCTGTTACTATGGATGTTCCAAAATTTGCATTTGAGTCTCTATTCACTACAGAGTCATTTGTTTCAATGTTACAATTTCCTTCCCCAGTGACCGATGCTGAGTTATCAATTTGACCCAAAAAATGACCAACTTCTGTTATTTCTCGTATTGCAAGTGGACACTGATAAATGTTTTGATTGATTGATTCACTGTGTCCCATATGTCGATAGAAGACATCTCTCTCGTGTTGTGGGACATCAAGTAAGGCAAATAATGTCGAAGCTCGGTGCCTGAATTTATCAGCTATTAACAACTGGGGTTTCTCTAAATCCTTTACTAAGGAAGTGACATATTTGATGGCAATGTAACCACTTACATGATCTTTGGATATTCCTGTATTTGGAAAAAGAAATGGGTTGTCTGAAATATCAACAGCTTTACGCTCCTGTGCAAGTTTCCTTAAAGGCTGAATTGTGTCATTGGGTATCAACACAGGGACCAACATCTTGCTTCCCTTTCCAGACTGATAGGCCAGCTTATACTTCTCAAGTAACGCTTTTTCCAGAGGATCAGTGACATGTTGTACAAGCTGGGATCAACCCATACACCTGAATCTGCATCATTCCAGTCTTTTAACAACATCCTTGCGGGTTCTCCGCCTCTCCTCGCATTAAACATTGTAAGCCTAGCTACGATGACATTGCGAAGCCTAACAAACATATGTGAATCAAATAATTGATAATCATCCTCACAAATACGGACCATCTCTTCAGTAATAAATTGCCGTAGCTTCTTTATATCATTCTCTAATGGCATCTCTTTGGGTTTTCTCAAATTTGTTCTCTTTGCTTCACATTGAACTCTGGCTGTAAAAAAAATACTATCCCAATTATAATCCAGGACAGCTTTGAACAAATCTATCTCTGCGGATTCTTCCATTTTGTTTTGCATTATATATTCCCCTTTTAAGAAATTAATTAACTTTTTCAATATAAATCCAATTGAAAGCTTCAAGCCTGCTTTCAATGTCCCATCCTCTTTCAAAGTCATTTCAGAAATGGTTTGCGATATTTCATTAAAGTTACAACGCTTCACCACGTCCTCTCCAGAGAAAGAAGGTTGATTCGTTCTCTTCCTAGTTTTTAAAATCAAATTTCCTAAGATGCGTAAATCACTCATTATAACTTTTCTCTCCTTCTTTGAACTTTTACTCCACAATTTTGTTCCTAACAATACTATAGCTTTGTCTGATCGACACAAATTTCCCACTTCATCATTCCGAAATTTGTCAAGAATATTCTCCTTTATTTCTTTACTTGCATTGGGAGCCACGGGATAAAATTTTACAACCCCAGTACACAGAGCATGCTCAGTACTACATTTCTTTTTGTGTTCATAAACCCTTCGTCCAGAGTAAAACCCCTTACAGCCAGCACACATAACAACTTCATGTGACCCTTGTGCTCTCTCACGCATAACTATTGAATTGTTTCTAGTGTTTGAATAAAAAATGCCCTTTTTCTTGAGATAATCCATTGTTCTATCCCTTTCCTTTACAGGCTGTTTCATGGCCTCTGTAACTTCTGTCTCATCTTTGTGTTTCCTCATCAAATGCCTTGAGAGTTTTGTTTGCAACTGTCCACAGTATGGACAGGGTCTCCTTGGCTTTTTGTATTTCTCTGGAAAAAAAAGAAGAAAATAAAGCACATCATGCTATGAACTATGAAAATAAATCAATAGACAGATCATATGCACATCAGCTACATGACAGCGATAGAGAGGAATAGCATTCCAAATATTTAAGGCCTGGACAAGTAACTGTCATAATTCCTTCTTGTTATATACTTTTCTACCATCTATTCCTTTGGAAGAGGTATGTTAGATTTGTGGAGACCTCTGCCACATAACAAATCCAGTGAAAAGACGCCATATTTTTGTTTTGAAATAGAAATAAATAGATCAATCCACCCACTTCACTGGGTTCAGGGTTCCCTCTTCATTATAATCAAAATATAACATAAATCGGAATAGTAACACATTGAAGTCTCATCTGAATACATAGATTGTCCTTTGTTGTTTCAGCGAAAAATCAGACAGAATGTCAAAAGAATTTTAGGTTTTTCCCCAACCACCCCTTGGAGGTATCAGTATCAGCGGAATGGTAAGCGTCATGTTTTTTTACGTTGAGCAACAAAATTTACTCCAAATGCTTCACTCGACCCAGGCGGAAAAGCAATCAAGAATAGACCCAAGTCCTATCCAAAGACTAACATTTCATTTAAGTTTATTGTAGGCCCTTGGCCAATCGACAAAATTCAATTCACATAAATTATTTACAACAATCAGAAATTAATTATATCAATAATAGTAATAGAATGCAATGAAGGCAATATCATAATAATAATAATAATAATAATAATAATAATAATAATAATAATAATAATAATAATAATAATAATAATAATAATAATAATAATAATAACAGTAGCGGCTATAAGTAACAATTAATATAGTAACAAAAGTAATAATAGACTATAGTTCATAGTCATAACAATGACTTTCTTTGTCATTGAGGGAGTGAGAAAACATCACCGGCTGGCAGAACAAACAGCCGACATCAATCAAACGTCCTCCAGACCGGTTGAGCATCGGCTTCATTAATTCCTTAAAGACTTCCCCCCAACTGCCTGAACGATGCTGATGCCCAGACAACTTAATCCTGATTTATATTTTGTGGGAATGAAATATGACATGTATATGCCGAAATATTTCAATAACAAACACACTGTTCAGATAGAAAATATTTGAGTCTTGCCTTTGTTAATTGATACAGGTAAGTTAGGAAAATAAATGCTAGTAAAAACGATCAGCAAGTTCGTGAACACTGCTTCTCAACTCGAACATATGTTTTCATCAAATCTACACACATCATGTTGTGAGCTGAATTTTAATGATCTCAGTTGTCATTGAAAGGAAACCCAAGAATTTTAGAATAAAGAAAAATATTGAACCTGGAAGTCAAAAGGGTTTGTAGCACAGCAGGCATTATCAAAGTATAATTTTAGTACCGACAAATTAAAAAGAAAATGTGCTTTTCTTTAAATGCTCCCAATCATCATATACTGTTTAGGTTGCAAGATTAATAAAAATGTTATCTACTCTGATTCTCGTTAAGTTTCCAGCTGGTCTGTGAAAAAAAGCCTTAAGCATCATAGAGTTACAAAGAAACAGTTTTAATATATAGATGGGTTGTAACAAAAAAACCATTTTAACACTTACAATACAAGCAATTTAAGTCTATTACAGACAAAAAAAAACCCCAATAAAATAAACATGAACATTTTTATGGCTGGTTTCACTGATATCACTCACACATTGGGGTTTCAGATTCTAAGATGTCCACCCTATCAAATTTGGATTTGTGCTTGTTATGTAAATGGTAGCGTATTTTGCGACGCAGCACTGCCAAAACAGAAAAAAAATGCAATAACACAAATGCAGCACCATGGAGGGGGTGGAAGTTTTCTTTTAAAAGGAATGGGTAAATTAAAATTGATCCCCCAAATATCAAAGGAGAAGAATGACAAAAAAATGACTCACCATTGCACGTAACACGTTGGTTTGCAAGTGTATAGCATTCGGGTTGAACCTGGTCCCAGACTGGCAACGAGGTTCAGTCTGTGATAGTTGTGGATGAGGCTCTGACTGAGTTGGGGAATGAGCACTAGGTTCCAAAGACAATGATGTACTCAGCATTGGGTACCTCACAGAGTACGTAGAGGAATCAGACTCGGAGTCAGCAACAAAATCGGGACCCTGTATATTTTGTGGAAAAGATGACAGATCAATCAATTTATTCATGTTGACAATAAACATGAAGAGCCATTGTTTAATAATCCAACTAAACAATTAGCTGGTTAATAATGCAAGTATAATAAAAAAGAGTTGAGAAAGGCAGACATATTGTCTAAGTATTTAATATGTTCAACTGTGCTTGGATAAATATAGATACACCAACCAGGGTTTCAGTAAACCGTTTTTAACCAACTCTTTAAATCCTACACCAGGACCAACAACTACAAAACAATTTTTTATATCACTACGATTCTGGACATATAAACGGTTGTCATTGCAACAATATGAACTTCCTAACCTTGCAACTGCAATATAGTTAACAAAAAAAGTTGATAAACATTACGATGCAAGAGAATTTGGACAAAATGCGAGATCAAAAGTATAATCCCAACAGAAGCTATTTTAATTTTTCCTGGAAACGCATCATTTTCACATTTTGTCAAATAAAAAAACAAACGACTTCAAATGTGAATGGCTCATCAATGAATATCACTTCAAAATATAACGAGGAAGGTTTAAAATAGTGTTATTGTTGGCGAAGTCCACTGCAAAGAAAAATTTTTAACAACAAAAAACTAGGAGATCTCACTGGTGTAAAACAGTGTTGTCCTTGTCCTGAAATATTGTATTGCGCCTAACAGACTGCAGGTCTCATCTTTTGTGGCAAATGTGTTTTGTCCACCACAAAATATGTTGATGTGAAGCATTTTGAGCATGGTGCCAACTGTGGATAAACGCTATACAAATGTTATGATTTTATTTTAATGTACATACTTACCACAAATGAATCATGTGATATGGAACTTTGTTCTGCATCACTTTCAGGCTCTGAGTTGGAGTCTATATAGAAAATAAAAACAACAAAAAAAAAGCTGAAGACTATCATGTGCAAGTTTTTCTCTAAACTCTTAAACAAAAAATCATGCCATCTTGTGCTGTAAAAGGATTTTTTAAAAATTATTTACCTTATGACTATTGTCCTTTGGAAAAAAAAAGAAAATTAAGTCCGAAACCTTCTGGCTATTTTCTTTTAAATTTCAAGAACGTCAGAGTTGGCAAGGGAGGACGGAAATATAATTCCAGAAACCAATCTGTCTATAATCATATCCATATGATAGTTTTTCGTTCAAGATTCAGGTACAGTCCACTTAGGATAATCGCAATACCTTGGGATCATCGAAAATGTTGGGATTAACCGAAATTCAGTTTCCTGTCCACTATTTCAACATTTTACACATTTATTGTCAACTCAAACCAGTAAATAATATTCTTAGTCCACCACATACAGAGCAATTTGATTGAAACAAAAACCATATGGCAGCCCCGTGTAGATTTGTCAACCAAAAGCAGCTATGAAGCAAGCCGATATCTTATTCAGATTGGAAGAAGTTTCAATCTTTTTTCTCAACAATTCAACATTTGTCAGAGTTAAAGAGATTAGCCTTAATGAGAGACAATAAGCTCTCACCAAACTCGTTGGTCACAATGCACAGTTGTTAATCCTAAAACAAAGGATATCGCTCAGTCTCTCTTTATAACTGTCATTTATAACCTGTTGTCAAGATTATGACCAGCCCCACCCCTCTTCTATTTAATGGCCACCGATGACGTCACAAACCCATACTGCAGAGCCCCGCCCTCTTTCGACTCTAACAGAGTGGTGACACACTACTGTAGCATTAAATCCTGCTCACTCTCGATTCTTCAACCTGTCACGATTTCATCCATGATGAAATTTAATCATGATATACTGTTTGATTTCTTGAATTTACCACTTTTTAAAAAACCGAAGTTTGTTGCAATTAACCAGTGACTTTTATATAGAATTATTTCCATTGCTTAGGAAATATTGTGATTAACCGAAAGTTGCGATTAAACGAGTTGCAATTATCCGGAGTGGACTGTAATAGTATTACACATCATGACTCAAAAAAAAAAAAAAAAAAAGCAAACTATGTGTACCTAAATGTTATTCATTTCCTCATCAAATTACATTCTTACCATTAACATCATAGATCACATCAAAAGGGTTGTCTGGATTGACAGCAAGACATTTTTCAGGATTTTTAAAGCTCAAATCTCTCTGATCTGAAGTTACAAAAGAAATAGCATATTCTCAACATTAAACTATGATTTTGTGATGGCTGTGATATGGCATACTGTATGCATAAAGCAAGATGCAAAGACAGGTTTAAGTTTAAATTATTTTATATTCTTTTCAAAAATCCATTCTAGTTTTGCCAAAATAAAATAAACACGAGAAGTGTTGAGTTGGATAAAGCTAAAACTAAAAGTAGTAGTGGTAGTAGTAGTAGTAGTAGTAGTAGTAAACGACAGATCTTACTCACTAGTGTGAATCTACAGTCTACAGAAGTTCCCGAATTATCTGACTCCACTTCCAAATGACTGACTGACAAGTGACAATCATCAATCGGTGTGTGTGTGATTGTGATGTCTACCCTATTGAAAATCTTAAATCAACAGTGATGTAATAAGAATGGCCAATAACTTACCATTTAAATTATCTCGGTGTCTCTTCAATGATGCCTCCAGCATCAATTTACCCCACGATGCCATAGACGTCTAGTTTGGAACTCAGCAAGTGACGAAAAAATACTTGCGGCTATAGAGAGGACGTCCGTCGGCCACTCTCTCCGCAAGTCAGTTGTTATCAGATAATCATTGGTTCTTGAAAAATATAGAAACACAGCGGTTCATTTAAAAAGACTCTTTTGTAGATCAAGATATAATGTTAGGTATTGCACTTTAAAATCTCTTCAGACATAGAACGGGTCAACTTGACGTCTAGACCAAATCATTTCGAAGATCGATATGGCAACAGCAACACCTGGAATGGAGGATTTAAATGCGGCATCTGACGATTCTACTGCTATGACAGAAGATGCTCCATTTCACGACGTCGAGATGGCTTCAACTGGCATCAGGCATCAACATGCTACTCAATAATGGGTTTGATGAAGCGTTTGACTAAGAATTAAAGCTGATAACTGATAACCACCTACCTACTACTGACTTGCGGAGTGAGTGAGTGCCGAGTGCCTCTTTATGCGCGAAATTGACTAAACATACGTTTCACGAAAAAAAGAGTTACTATGTTTGCTTGTCTCTTGTCACCAAGATAAGAATCCGGACCAAGATTCGATAAATCTGTTTCTAAAAATAGATTATAATTCGTATATCTTGTTCATTCCTCAGTTCATCAACTTTCACACAATTTTATATTAGGTTTTCATTACTATAGAAATCCATATAATGCTCTAGAATTTTAGAGAAAATTTCGGAAAGATATATTGCCTCACTATTGAAATATATCGATGAAAACACTGGTACCCCTATTGTACTTTTTTCAGGCGGTCACCTTATTGACCAACGTGAAAATTTAGGCATAACTCTTCTTACTGTGGTGTTTAACAAATAACTTCAATACTATGATTTACAATTATATATCCTTGACGGTTGGGTTGACAACTTTAAACTAAAAATAGAAAAGTGAATGTGCTAGAGGTCAAATCAATAGGGGGACCGGATTTTGGTCTCCCTATTGGTAAAGTACTGTAAAATGAACTAATAGGGGTACCAAAAGTCTCCCTATCCGGTATTATTATATATATATATATATATATATATATATATATATATATATATATATATATATATATATTATAATGAAAAACATTAAACCACCTTTATTTTTATTTTAGCCAGAAATTTTTACTTGAAATGTCGATCAAGATCGACGCATACCGATATGCAAGTCTGACATCCGAACCTACTTATGGGCCTAGTTTAACATTGTTGTAATGGACAATATTTTGCGTCATTTAAAAAGAATTTTTTGTTGAGATTTCCATTACAACAATGAGCCCATTATGAATCGAGTCATCAGACCTGCAAATAACTGCACGTCGACTAAGATGTAGCCTTATCTTGTCAAATGTCAAAACTCTCACTTCAAACAGACTAACGGATAAGGTTTTTGACAAGTTGAGGACAACTTATTTGGTCAGGACTTGGATGTAAACAGTTCTGGTCGGATTTTAAAAACAAAAATGTTTTGTCAATATACGACATCACACATGTCCAGTCTCGGGTTTAGGAAATGAAAGTATAACTTTATTCTTTTGTTTTTTCCTTCAAGGAATGGAAAAAAGACAAGATGGACAGAAGAAAGAAGTTCAAGTATGTGGAGACGAAAGGAGAGCTGGAAAAAGTGAATGCCGATCACACACAGTTTTTATTTGGTGAGTCATAGTCTTCGTGGTCATCATTATCATCGTCATCGTCATCATCATCATCATCATCATCATCATCATCATCGTCATCATGATGTGAACGCCGATCACACACAATTTTCATTTGGTGAGTCGTAGTCATCATCGTCATCATCATCGTCGTCGTCGTCATCATCGTCGTCGTCATCATCGTCGTCATCATCGTCGTCATCATCATCATTATCCTCATTATCCTGATCATCACCATCATCATTATCCTGGTCATCACCATCATCATCATTATCCTGGTCATCATCATCATCATCATCATCATCATCATCATCATCATCATCATCATCATCATCATCATCATCATCATCATCATCATCCTGGTCATCACCATCATCATCATTATCCTAGTCATCACCATCATCATCATTATCCTGGTCATCACCATCATCATCATTATCCTGGTCATCACCATCATCATCATTATCCTGGTCATCACCATCATCATCATTATCCTGGTCATCACCATCATCATTATCCAGGTCGTCGTCATCATCATCATCATCATCATCATCATCATCATCATCATCATCATCATCATCATCATCATCATCATCATCATCATCATCATCATCATCATCATCATCATCATCATCATCATCATCATCATCATCATCATCACCATCATCCTCATCATCATCATTATCCTGGTCATCAGCATCATCATTATCCTGGTCATTACCATCATCATCACCATCATCATCATCCTGGTCATCACCAAAATCATCATCATCATCATCATCATTATCCTGGTCATCACCATCATCCTGGTCAGCACCATCATCATCATCCTGGTCAGCACCATCATCATCATCATCATCATCATCATCATCATCAGCAGCAGCAGCAGCAGCAGCAGCAGCATCACCATCTCATATAGATAATTTCTTCGATTTATAGCTAGCTTAGTCAAATCGCTCCAGTAGGTTTTATGACATTCATATTTCCATTTCATGCATATAAATCAGTTCATTCCGTCACAATATATTGGCACGATAGGTCTCATATGTCCGATCCTATAATTTACTCTGTGAAATCTACAGGTCTTTTCCAGTCCGGCCACATGACCTACGATTTAGAAAGAAATACTTCTTCTGAAGGAGAACCGTCACTCTCGGAAATGGTCAGCAAGGCTATTGATGTCCTCAAGAAAAATAAGAAAGGATTCGTTCTTATTGTTGAAGGTTAGTCCGGTCATAGTGTTAGTGTATGTGGCTTTGTGGTCGAGTAATGTAACTTGTGGTCTGTAGACCCCGGGTTCGAGACCCGCTGAGGACGACGCAAAGTTGAGATATATTGGAGACGACTCCGTAAAATTTTGTCTTCATAATCAATTGAAAAAAAGAGTACCTGGTTGGTAGAAGTGTTGTCTTGTCGAAAACACACGTAAGCGCTTTTCAACAACACCAAGCTACACGTAAAAGACGAGACAAAACGCTGTAAGACACTTATTACAATTTTCTTTTCGTCAGAGAAAACACTGTTGGCGGGCAGGTACCTACTCATATTACACTCTTTCCTGCTTTATTCTTTCCTTGTTTGTGTGTGTTTGTGTGTGGTTTTTTTTTGGTTGTTTTTTTGTTTTTGTCTTTTCATTTTTGAGTTGGGAGAGAGAGAGAGAGAGAGAGAGAGAGAGAGAGAGAGAGAGAGAGATGACTTGATTTTTGTTTTATCCTTCTTCTTGATGGTTTATTTCTTTATGGTTTGTTTCTTTTGTTTTGTTTGATTTCTTGGGTGGTTTTTTTTTTGTTTGTTTTTTCACATGTTTTGTGTTTTTTATCTTAGTTTGAAAGCTTACTTTGTGTGGAATAGACATTGATGTGTGTTACTTTGTGTGGAATAGACATTGATGTGTGTTAATTTATGTGGAATAGACATTGATGTATTTTACTTTGTGTGGAATAGACATTGATGTGTTTTACTTTGTGTGGAATAGACATTGATGTGTTTTACTTTGTGTTGAATAGAAATTGGTATGTTTTACTTTGTGTGGAATAGACATTGATGTGTTTAATTTATGTGGAATAGACATTGATGTATTTTACTTTGTGTGTTTGTGTGAATAGACATTGATGTGTTTAATTTATGTGGAATAGACATTGATGTATTTTACTTTGTGTGGAATAGACATTGATGTGTTTTACTTTGTGTTGAATAGAAATTGGTATGTTTTACTTTGTGTGGAATAGACATTGATGTGTTTAATTTATGTGGAATAGACATTGATGTATTTTACTTTGTGTGGAATAGACATTGATGTGTGTTACTTTGTGTGGAATAGACATTGATGTGTTTTACTTTGTGTGGAATAGACATTGATGTGTTTTACTTTGTGTGGAATAGACATTGATGTGTTTTACTTTGTGTGTAATAGACATTGATGTGTTTTACTTTGTGTGGAATAGACATTGATGTGTTTTACTTTGTGTGTAATAGACATTGATGTGTTTTACTTTGTGTGGAATAGACATTGATGTGTTTTACTTTGTATGGAATAGACATTGATGTGTGTTACTTTGTGTGGAATAGACATTGATGTGTTTTACTTTGTGTTGAATAGACATTGATGTGTTTTACTTTGTGTGGAATAGACATTGATGTGTTTTACTTTGGCTTTATGGAGATAGACATTGATGTTTTTACTTTGTGTGGAATAGACATTGATGTGTTTTACTTTGTGTGGAATAGACATTGATGTGTTTTACTTTGTGTGGAATAGACATATATTGATAGTGATGTGTTTACTTTGTGTGGAATGATATGGTTTACTTGTGTGAGACATTGATGTGTTTTACTTTGTGTGGAATAGACATTAATGTGTTTTACTTTGTGTGGAATAGACATTGATGTGCTTTACTTGTTGCAACTTTCTTTGTTCCCTTTTTTATTTGCTATAAAACAAAATCTTCTGATTTCGTTTTCCAGGTGCTCGTATAGATCACGCCCATCACAAGAACGAGGCCAAGAGAGCTCTAGCCGAGGTGGCAGAACTGGAAAATGCTGGTTTGTAGACGTGAACTGTATTCGTTTCATTGGGTCGTCCTTGTCGGCGTCATAACCACTGCCACAACCATCACTACATCGTCATCATCATCATCATCATCATCATCATCATCATCATCATCATCATCATCATCATCATCATCAATAGCAATGCACTCATCATCATTGCCATTATAGTACTATCATCATCATCATCATCATCATCATCATCATCAACATCAACATTATCACCATCACCATCACCACCTCCACTACTACAACCATCACCATCACCACGACCACCACCTCTACCACCATCACCACCTCCACTACTACAACCATCACCATCACCACGACCACCACCTCTACCACCATCACCACCTCCACTACTACAACCATCACCATCACCACGACCACCACCTCTACCACCATCACCATCACCACGACCACTACTACAACCATCACCATCACCACGACCACCACCTCTACCACCATCACCATCACCACCTCCACTACTACAACCACCACGATCACCACCTCCACTACTACAACCATCACCACGACCACCACCTCTACCACCATCACCATCACCACCTCCACTACTACAACCATCACCATCACCATCACCACGACCTCTACAACCATCACCATCACCACCTCCACTACTACAACCATCACCATCACCACGACCACCACCTCTACAACCATCACCATCTCCACTACTACAACCATCCATCACCACGACCACCACCTCTACACATACCATCACCAATCACCATCACCATCGACCACACCTTACAACCATCACCATCCCACTCCATACTAACTGCACCAAAGCCACCACTCTACAACCATGACCATTGTACCGCCACCACCCACAGCTTAAACCATTGTCCTGATATCCAAACAGGGCAAACGACAGTCTAAGTAAGACCGCACTAGATCATTGTGAAAACTGTAATCAACATATAATATCATTGTGGGTAGCTCATTAAGGGTTTAACGAATCAGTGCGCCTCACAAAGTTTTTTTTTTGGTTATTATGTTTTGTGTATCTTTTTTTTTAAGTGTCCAAATTTTTTTTTTTAACCCTCAGGCATGGGGGACACCCTATGTTTGTCGTTGCTTTGCCAATTTAGATTTATCTCCGTCTTTTAAATACGACAATAAACAGGTATAGGGATATTGACCTTTAAAAAAAAACAAAATAAAAACGTCAATTAAAAAAGTAAAAAAAAACAACAAAAACACACACAAAAACAAAACAAAACAAAAACAAAAAACAAACAAAAACAAAACAAAACAACAAAAAATAAATAAATAAATAAACAATACATTAAATGATAACAAAAAAATAAGACTAAATAAATAAATAAGTAAAAAAGAGATAAATAAATAAATAAATATATATTTAAAATAAAGCCTCACTAAGGTTTAATTGTTCGATCAGCGTGTAAAATTTAACCATTAGAAATAATTCTTACAGTAAGAATCGCCCTTACTCATCCTTTTTGTGCTCACATTCAATTCTTCCTCTTGAATGTAAAGAGACGAGAGAGGGTGTACGTGGGAAGGAAAGTATTGGACTTACAAATAGCGGGAAAGAGGAAAAAGCGACGCCCAAAGACTAGATGGTAGGATAAGGTAAAGGATGATATAAAAGAACTGGGCCTGGAGGAAGATGATGCGCTGAACCGAGATGCATGGAGATGTGGCATTCATTATGGCAACCCTGCAAAATGCGGGATAAGCTGAAAGAAGAAGAAGATGATTCAATTCTTCCTCTTGGTATAAGACGACGCCTCACAGGCAATTGTACTTTGGAAATGGAATGTGGTTCCATATGGACTGCTGGGGGGGGGGGGATGAATTATTGTGAAGTGCATTGCGTATAGTAAATCAGCGGAAATACGCTTTGAATATGTTCATACTATTTTTCTTTTAATTTATTTTACCATTCGGATCACTAAACACGTTTACTGAAGCTTCAAATTTACAAGTATTGAGACCTATTAATCCACTTTACCACACAAGGCAATTTTTTAATCCCATCTCGATATCCTATCTTACTTACTTATCCGAACCAGCGACCACCTGAGCTCTAGCCCTTCGGTCTTGTGCCATGACGTAGAAGTTGGACGTCTTTTGTAGTTGGTCCAGGTGACTATAAAGTGTGTTATTGATGCTTGGATTTGGTGGGAGGAATGTGCATCTCAGGTCTTCCTCGATATCCTATCAAAACCTAGTCCAATATTATTTGTACCTACTTCAGACTGGACATCAGTTTAGATGTTAGAGAACTATTCTGTGGCTGAAAAGTGAAGGACTGACTGATTTAGGAACATTATCGGTCACCCCACCCTAATGACTCTTTCTTTGAATCCGGTCATCGACCAGGATTGCCAATTTGGCAGATCTTCTGCCAAATGTCCTTTTTTTGACAGAGTTTGAAGTCGTCTGGCAGAGAAAAATCGGTTTGGCCGTTTGGCAGATATTTGGCAGATTTTATTTTCCGAGGCCTAGGAATGAATGTATAGGTCTACTCCACGTTTTCCATGGCAATTGTTATGTTTTAGTGATTACTTTTAAACTTGGAAAATGAAAGAAAAATTATGACATCGGCCTTGCGAATTTTTTGTTTAACAAAACTGATGAGTTTTCAAAGGGGGTTACTATAAATAGTACGGTTTGGCAGATTTTTGTGGTATTTGGCAGATTTTTAAAATCAAGTTGAAATTAATCTGGCAACCCTGTCATCGACCGAGCTTTCTAACTACGATTAATTTATATGAAAGCATTGTGTATGGCTGAAATAGAAAAAAGAATCTCTCTACCACGACGGTCCGTTTCTAAGGACAAGTGACATAAACACTCAACTTCGGATGTTTGTTTAAATCGGCGATCAAAATAAACTGGAATACAAAAAAAAAAATAAAAAAAAAAAAGGAATATTTTATTGGCGTTGTTTTGCTTGTTTTTGTTTTCTTTTGTTTTGTTGTAGTTTTAATCCGAAGAACGCCAAGATTGTATTTTAAAAACAAATAGAGACACGATTTACGCCGAGGGTGGCTTAAGTGAGGTTTAGCATGTTGAGAAATCAATTGATTCACATCTCTATACAACTGTGTTCATGCTATGGGTTTAGGTAAAATACAATAGCCGCCAGCCGTATAACCTATTTGTACCCTTAAAGGTGTTTAGCATGGCTGATGTAATTTAGTGAGAACTAATCATTAAAATGGCTTTCTAAACACATCAACAAAGTCAAAGAGCTGAGTGACGTCAATTTCATTCCTTCTATTCCCTAGCTGCGGTGGATTGGATGGACGACGGCGAGCACCCGACGGACGGGATGCCCTTTATGACCTTGAGCTACGCCAATGGCCCGGAATGGGGCAGGAAAAATCTCACCGGTGTCAATACGAGTAAGTTTGTTTTTGTTTTGTTTTGTTTTTATTTTAGTTTTGTTGTTTCATCTAAAGCAAATGTTGATTTTTTTTTTTTAAACTACATATTTAGATTGGTTAAGAAGCTCACAACATTGACATCCGGAAGTATATCGGACCAACGCACAAAACTATGTGTAACCTTGAATCTATTTTGTTTGGTTAATACAATTTGATGAGAATTACTCATAAACGCGGATGGCAAAAAGCATTAACAAAGACCTGAGTGATGTCAACTTCATGCAATCTAAATGTATTCGCTTTTTAAATCTATGAACATTAATTCAGTTCAATGCATAAGTATTATTGTCATAACTGTAACATAATACATTTTGAGATTCTGGTCAGAGAACTTTAATTCGATTTTTAGATCGTCAGGATGACCTCGATTTATCAAAAGACTTCAAAGAAATAGGTCAGCGTGGCTCAGCGATACCGGTCTTTGCTTCATACCCGAAAGGTACTGAGATCGACCACCCAAAAAAAAACTAGAACGAAAATTCTTCTGTCAGTGTACCTTTTTGATCTACTGTTTTGTTTAATGTGTATGCCTATCTGTCACCTCTCCAATTGTATCTTCTTCTTCTTCTTCTTCTTCTTCTTCTTCTTCTTCTTCTTCTTCTTCTTCTTCTTCTTCTTCTTCTTCTTCTTCTTCTTCTTCTTCTTCCTCTTCCTCTTCCTCTTCCTCTTCCTCTTCCTCTTCCTCTTCCTCTTCCTTCTTCTTCTTCTTGGGCGGGGTTCCTGACCTCCCATAGTGGGCAGGGGGGTACATGCTGTGTCTTCTGTCTCCTTATATCTGTTTTCCAACATGCTTTCTGTCTTTGTCTTGGAATGAGATTACTTGGTTTTGTCCTGGTCCTGGCCAGATCCCCTGACTGAGAGGGAAACAGTCGAATGTATAGTTAGTTTTGGGAGATGATATTTTTTTCATTGTAAATCATCTCTCTGTTATGCACTGTATTATGCTTTCTTTATATTATATATGATTTGTAAAGCATTTGAGTGTGTTCCTCTTAGCGGGGACCTGTGCTTGTGTCTGGATAAGACTTTTAGTGATCTCAAACTAAGTACTTTGATAGAGTGCTTTTGGAATCTACACCTGTTTCTTATTTGAACCGAACCAATTCCCTTTGTCTTCCCTTTTCTTGGATGCTTTATTGTAATTCTAGAACTTTTTACTATCCCATTTTCTTCCTTTTTACTGGCGCTGATATGACCTTAATGTGTTGCAAGCGCCGTAAAACCCTTAAAAACAAAAACAAACATCTTCTTCTTCTTCTTCTTCTTCTTCTTCTTCTTCTTCTTCTTCTTCTTCTTCTCCTCCTCCTCCTCCTCCTCCTCCTCCTCCTCCTCCTCTTCTTCTTCTTCTTCTTCTTCTTCTTCTTCTTCTTCTTCTTCTTCTTCTTCTTCTTCTTCTTCTTCTTCTTCTTCTTCTTCTTCTTCTTACGGCACCCAGCGCCATCATGTTGACGTTTAATGCTTCCCCGTAATATACAATAGCTAGACAGATAAGATGTTTTTGAATGAAGGCTTCCATGTTTTCCATTCATTAAATAATTGTTATTTACCTCTTGCCACAACCCCCCCCCCCCCCTCCTCCCTACTCGTATTCACCACGACAGCCACGGATACATACCGATTCCCTGCCTATGTTGAGATGCCTTGGGAAACACACGGCGGAGAGGATGTGTCCATCTATGCAATAGGTACGTACGTGTGTCCAAAATGTCATCTTGCGCTTTATATAGCGCAATATCCACTAAATGTGCTCAAAGCGCTTTACAAGGGGTCCCTGGTCAACAGCAACATTTAACATGTAGGACGGGACATGACGCCTGTTAGGCGATATTACAATTTTTCGGACAAACACAACGCTGTTAACGGCTAGGTACTCATTTTACACCTGAGTACGGTGAGAGAATGTGAGTAAAGAGCCTTTTCCAAGGACTCAACTATGTGCCGAGCGCGAGGCTCGAACCCGGGACCTTCCGATCCGAAAGCGAGTGTCATACCACTAGACCACATAGCCGCACAACATCCGAACTGACAACAAAAAAAAAACCCAACAATTTCGTGGCCAAAGTTAAGAGAAAATAAGTCAACAATTTTCTGACATCATAGAACCAATCAAAGTAGTGTAAGTAGGCTTAGAGGTCATGACGTCACACCCTCCTCTAATCTGGTTCAAAACTCCTTGGTGTATAACCAGTCGCACGGAGTACTAACAATGAGTAGATTACATATTGAATCATGAGGTGCCATGACTATTTTCATATATGTGACCCAACGTCTCAAAACGGTATTATGTCGGGATGAACCTGATGCTAAAAAGTCAAATTAAAACAAAACTGGTCAAAATGATGAATGACTGGTATTTAGCACTCTATAAAATATGATATCCATTCTCTTCAATAAAACAAATAAACTCAACGGAAGTCTGATATTTCTGGCCACAGATTCAATTTTCCGCAACTTAGTTATCCCGACTTGATACTGTTTTGAGACGAGGGGTCATATATCAGGATGTATAGATAGTATGCGCTTGGCCAAGGAGTTCACAACATTGCCATCCGGAAGTATAACGGACCAACACACAAAACTGTATGTATCCATGAATGTTTATAGTCAGATTAATACAATTTAGTGAGCATTACTCATAAATGCGGATGGCAAAAAACAATAACAAAGACCAGATTGACGTCATCTTCGTTATATCTATAGGCAAAGTCCTATGATTACAGAGAGTAAAAGAACGAGGATGGATGATAGTTATTGACAACCAGCATTTATTTAGACATCACTCTGAAAGTAGAAGATCAGATGCACAATGTATGCGTTCAGTTCTCTAGAGGACCGGTTTCACACTTCCAAGTAGATTGGAACCCGTATTTTGACATAACGCTATTGCTCCCTGTTGTGCCCGGAAAAGCAATCGTTCCACGAAATTGTGTGTGACCTTAAATATTTGTAATACGTCAAAGAGAATTTAATGAGAACTGATCGCCCAACTAGCTGTAAAAAAAACAACAAAAGAGCTGAGTGGCGTCAACTTCATTTAGTCTACATATTTATTTCCATCTTTTCCAGGCCCGATGTCCCACATGTTCCACACCACCCACGAACAACACTACATCGCTCACGTGATGATGTACGCCGCGTGCATGGGGGAGTACAGCTCGGATATCAAGTGTGACCGTCACGTGCGAGAGCTCTCGCCTGCTGGAGACGGCCCTTCCGATCACTGTGGGGCTGGGCGTGTCGTTAGACATCTATTTATAGCTCTGTGTGTCATCTTACAACTGTTGTTACTTTAATAATGTCATAATGTCTTCTTCTTCTTCTTCTTTTTCTTCTTCTTTTATTTTATTTACATGGCGCTTTTAATAGGGAATGAGATTAGCGGAAGAGTAGCGTCCCTTGATTGGACGTCACCTTGCAGAGAGAACGTCAAAATGGTTATGCGCATGGGTCTCTCTCGTCCTTGCGAAGTGTCTCATGCCGCTTTCACCGGAAGCGAGGACGAGAGACGCATGCGCACAACCAACATGACGTTCTCTCTCTAATAACTTTTCGGCCGGTGACGTCCAATCAAGGGACGCTACTCTTCCGCTAATCTCATTCCCTATATGTGGTATTCATTTTTTTTTTCACACTGACAAAATGTATTTATTTTAATTTTTGCCTTAAAATGTTTACTTAAAAAGTCGATAAAAACGATCCGCAACTTGCCAAGTGAAAGCCTCAAACCAGAACTTACTTCAAAGTCTTAGATAGGAGACTTTTGACAGGAGTTAAGGGTCATCTAAATCCATCAATTTATAAAGCAGATATTTTCTGGCCAAAATGGTGAAATTTAAAAAAAATGTTTTTTTAGAAGCAACATTTCGTCAGTGTACAGAAAGAAAACAACTTAACATTTGGTAACCTCGCTATTTGTTACGTTTCAAAATATAAACTGATGACGTCATACTCTTTGCCGATATTTGGTTGAAATACTCTCAAGATTAGACTAAAAGTTGGCCCTGATTACACGAGACAGCAGCTATTTTGGTACTGATAATAAGTGTGAATATCAATCAAACAATGTGTACATTTAGTGAGGACTGAGCAAAATTATCATCTCCCTTCCGTGATATGTTTGTTGTTTTGTGTTCGATAGCTCAGTTGGTAGAAGACTTGCTTTACAAGCAAAGAACAGATGATTATCTCTGATGCATTCGAGATTTTGTTCTGACCCCCTGTCCAACCTACGGTGATTGGGTAGCTAGGTCTGTTAGATCTAATGGAAAGTACTTTGCGAGAACTAATAACCTCCCCAAGGGGTAGTAAGCAAATTAAATACGATTTTCAGTTGAATGCTTTGGAAGCCAGGATAAACCAAGACTCAACTTGTTGTTTCTCAAGTAGTCGGGTAGTGAGGGCTCTAATAATGACTAAGAGTTAGAGACGATCTTTTTTGGGATCGTGGATAGCTCATACGGTAGAGTCGCGCTCTCACCTGCCAGGTGGAGTTGTCTTATCAGTAAGGTCGTGGGTTCAAACCCCCATCACCGCCGTGAAATTTTTATTCTCTATTGTCCTCTGGCACTTTCCTACTCACTTCGTCTCTTGTTGTTACCATGATTGTTGTTTTGTTGTTTGTTTGTTTTGAAATAGTTGATATGAAGCTTTAATAAACTTCACAGATGTGGTCTAATCGTTTGACACAGCATTCGTACAGATATGTGAACAGGTAGTGTGGTTGGTAGATATTATGTGGTCCCCTCCTGACAGGAGAGAGTTCGTAAAAGAATCCACCTTTACTCTCATCTTGAACTCCCAAATAGAATTTTGACCACTACCGTGTGGCTTTTTTTTTTGTCCGAAAGTTGAACTATATTTCATTTTTCCCCCAAGCCCTGACTGAGGTCCTTCGCAGAGAGGGAAATTGTCAGATGTTTACATTTTATTCACATCCACTTTGGGGTGAATTTTGTTCTTCGACTATACACTGGCTAAACTCATTATTCCAATGGGTTTTTTTACACAATTTTAACTTCAAAGTCCAATCCAATAAAATGACCGCCAAATTGTCGAAAAGGATCAAACCTGACATTGCGTACCAGGTGTGTGACGTTTTAGCATATTGAAATTGAAGGCCATTTTTTCGATCAACATTTTGAAGTAAAAGTTTATCTGGCAAGAACTAGGAAATGTAGACATGCATATTTCTCCTTGAACTTGACTGTCTTAGTGCTTATGACCCAAGCGTGTTGAGATTGCTTATATTATTATAATTATAGATGTTTTCAAAATCCCCTTCATCTTTCTTTTGCTCCTCACGGCCATGCTATACGTGTCGCAGAACTCTAAGAAGTATATATCAGCACAATCAGTTCCATGGTCGATGACGTCAGTTCTCATCATCATTATCATCATCGTTATCGTTATCGTTATCATCATTATCATCAAAATGTTTGTATCTTTTAAATCACCATCATACCATACGTCGTATCATAGCAGCATTATCAACACCATTATCACATCACCACTTCCACCATCATCACCATCATCATCATCATCATCATCATCGTCGTCGTCGTCATTATATCACACGTATCGTCATTCTCATTGCTTCAGTAAATATAAGTTATAAGTAGATCTATAGATTTTTAAAGCCATTTAACTGCATTATAAATCATAACGCTATTTTTATAACAAAAACAAACAAAAAACAACAAATAAATAATAAATTTTCTCATCGAGTCAATTGTTGAATTTTTCTTCTTCTTTTTTTTTTTAATACTGAACACTGATTTTATTTTTTATTTGTAATCGCCTTTTTAAAATGTTGGCTTAAAACTTTTTGACTTTAAAAGTTCATGAATTTAGGTAAGTCGACTCTCAACTTGTCATCCATTCTTTATACCTTGTATTTTATGGATGACTTCGATTATAGAACAGTTCCCAATCGAGATGTCACTCTTTCTCTATCGCCCATCGTTCTTTACTTATTTATAGATTTTCTATATAGAACATAGTTTTCCAACTACAATGGCTGATTTCCTGTCTTGAATCAGTCCATGTAATATAAAGAATAACCTTTAATTGCTGTTAGTGGCAAAAGCTCATAAATACTCGATCATCCAATAGTCTAATATGATATTTATGAACAAAAGGTAATTATCAAAGTTAGTCTTTATTTCATAGCATTATTGCGCGGTATGACAAAACAGATTATCGAGCCTGATTTCAGAATAATTTAGTCTATATATTATTTCTGCAACTGTTAGATTTTATGTAATTTTTCAATATGAAAGTGTATTGTAAACTACAATGGAACTATATTGTGCGTAAATATTCTCCCTAACTGGAAATCACTAGATGTTATTGACGTTTGGGGAGCAACTTTATTCATAGGCCTATTCACTATTTATACCGTAATTCTTCACTCCTGATGGTATTTGAATTTAACCCTAATCCTGGCTAGGATCTATAGATAGTATGCGCTTGGGTAAGAACTCATAACATTGCCATCGGAAGTTAACGGACACACACAAAACTTGTGTATCCATGAACGTTTATAGTCGGGTTAATACAGTTCAGTGAGCATTACTCATAACCGCGGATGGCAAAAAAAAAAAAAACAATAACAAAGACCCGAGTGACGTCATCTTCGAACTATCTATAGCCATGTGGGAAACATTAAGATAGTGCGCGTGTGTGTATGTGTGTGTGTTTTCTGCTAATGATGCTATGCGTTTAGTTTTAAAAACTCACAACATCATCCAGCTGAATATTATAGCACCAAAAGCAAAACTATGTAACTTAAACGTTTATAGTCTGATTGATACAATAGTGCCGATGGTGACAAAATCTTAAAAAGGAGGAAAATATTGAACGAATGCCTTTAATCCCCATTCTTTACTGCATCAATCTCCATCTTTAGAACTATTTCAGATGATGAACTATCATTGATAAACTAGATAACTTATGGAGGGTGAGAAACTGAACCTGTTTGTTCCCGACACAAGTCTCTTACTGCCAGTACACTGATTGGGGCAAATGTAATTTTTTATAAAGGAGGAAATTCCTCCTCATGACTCCAAAATCGCGGATTTCCGCAGATAACGAGGAAATCCATTAGCACTGATACAATTTAGTGAGAACTGCTCAAATCGCGGATTAATACAATCCAGCAGACGAAACGAAATCCGATTTCCGAACAGAATATAGCACTGATACAATTTAGTGAGAACTGCTCAAATCGCGGATTTCCGCAGATACGAGGAAATCCATTAGCACTGATACAATTTAGTGAGAACCTGCTCCAGAAATCTAGCTGATACAATAGAATTTCGCGATTTCCGCAGATAACGAGGAAATCCATTAGCACTGATACAATTTAGTGAGAACTGCTCAAATCGCGGATTTCCGCAGATACGAGGAAATCCATTAGCACTGATACAATTTAGTGAGAACTGCTCAAATCGCGGATTTCCGCAGATAACGAGGAAATCCATTAGCACTGATACAATTTAGTGAGAACTGCTCAAATCGCGGATTTCCGCAGATAACGAGGAAATCCATTAGCATTAGCACTGATACAATTTAGTGAGAACTGCTCAAATCGCGGATTTCCGCAGATACGAGGAAATCCATTAGCACTGATACAATTTAGTGAGAACTGCTCAAATCGCGGATTTCCGCAGATACGAGGAAATCCATTAGCACTGATACAATTTAGTGAGAACTGCTCAAATCGCGGATTTCCGCAGATACGAGGAAATCCATTAGCACTGATACAATTTAGTGAGAACTGCTCAAATCGCGGATTTCCACAGATACGAGGAAATCCATTAGCACTGATACAATTTAGTGAGAACTGCTCAAATCGCGGATTTCCGCAGATAACGAGGAAATCCATTAGCACTGATACAATTTAGTGAGAACTGCTCAAATCGCGGATTTCCGCAGATACGAGGAAATCCATTAGCACTGATACAATTTAGTGAGAACTGCTCATAAAAATGGCTGGCTAAGAACGATAACAAAGAGCTGAGTGACGTCAGTTTTTTTTTTCTTTCCATTGATGTTAGTATCGGTATAGAAAGTATTTTGTAAGCATACAAAGAAAATATTACAGCGCCATCCTCAGTGAAATTTATTCATAATTCATAATCTCTTCTTGACGCATTTTTAGATTGCTCTTAAAGTTTTCATCTAGTCTATAATTGAACTCGTCCCCTTCGTCTTACTTTTTATTGGGTTCTTTTTACCTACAGATCTCTAATTTTTTTGATTATTTGCTTAAAATAGAGTTGAAATAATTAAATGTCGTAAGCACCGCAAACCCATAAAAACAAACAAAACAACATCTTTCCTATCACAGAGAAAGATGGACTAGGACACCAATATACGTTATGTATTCGAGAAGTGTTTTTTTTTTTCATGTTTTTTAGATTTTTTGTTTTGTTGGTACAACAGGAATGAAGATCGCAAAACTTTGCTTTACTTTATAAAGAAACAGACACGATCAAAGTGAACAAAACGTGGCTTAAAGAATAAAAGACCCAAAAACTGAAAAGAATGAAAGCCTTAATCAGCTAATTGACGTACGCTGGAAACAAAACAACTCGTATTTCAAGATTTGACCAGAAAACTCTTCCTTCGAATACCAATCGATTTAAATGGCCCTCACAGCAAGTCCCAGGTTTGAGAGTTTTTGCCAAGATGAGGGTCATTTAAATCGAACGATATTCTAAGGACGAGTTTTCTGGCCAAATCTGTAAATACGGTACGTGTTTTTTTTTTCAGAGTGCGTCAATTAACAGGTAAATAACTCGGGTGACAACGTACTATTACTATCGTCCGCGGACAGTATTATTATATTTCTTCTTATAGATAATGTGCCCTTGGCTAAGAAACTCACAACATTGCCATCCGGAAATATAACGGACCAACGCACAAAACTATATGTAACCTTCAACGTGTATAGTCTGGTTGATACAGTTTAGTGAGAATTACTCATAAACATAGGTGGCAAAAAAAAAAAAAAAACAATAACAAAGACCTGAATGACGTCAACTTCGTTCTATCTATAAACGTTTACTTTCTTAAATTAAAATAACTTAAACTTGCCATAAAAGCTTAAAGAAAGACTTCTTTGAAGTCTCAGGATCAAAACTTTGACGAGTCGAAGAACATTCTAATCTTTCGATTTAAAAAGTAAAGTTTCCTGGTCAACATCAGTATCAGAAAAGGGAGTTTAGTAAGAGGACGGCCAGGTATTTCAATTCTGTACACGTCCAGGACAAATAATAGACCTAATATCTACAGATAGTATGCGCTTGACTAAGAAACTCATAACATTGCCATCCGGAAGTATAACGGACCAACACATCAAACTGTGTATCCATGAACGTTTATAGTCAGGTTAATACAGTTCAGTGTGAATTACTCATAAACGCGGATGGCAAAAAACAATAACAAAGACCTGAGTGACATCATCTTCGAACTATCTAGACTGCCGGACTCTGGAAAACCCCATATTTGAAAATTTGATAAGAAAACTCTCCTTCAAATATCGATCGATTTAAATAACTCTCATCTTGGCAAAAACTCTCAAATCTGGGAATCGTTGGCAGAATACTGGTTTGAGAATAAAGGGATAAGCAAATATACTCGTATAGATAGTATGCGCTTGGCTAAGAAGCTCACAACATTGCCATCCGGAAGTATAACGGACCAACACACAAAACTCTG
>NC_088362.1:97055232-97177732 GCF_034508935.2 Berghia stephanieae | reverse complement strand
GGTGGTAAGGAGAGGGTTAAAGTTAAAATGATCAGATTTTATTACAAATACAATTTGAACATTTAGATCAACCCGACACATAGCACCACTTGGATGCAATGGATCATATTTCATCCTGTCTGATTGTTTCTTTGTCAATAAAGGACGGTTTCATTTATCTTGTCTATTTATCAATATTCTCAGACTTTCTCATGTTATTCTTGCTGAGTATCGCTTGTTTAGTTTTGTTTTATGTTTTTAAGGGTTTTACGGCGCTTGCAACACATTAAGGTCATATCAGCGCCATTAAAAGGGAAGAAAACGGGATAGTAAAAAGTTCTAGAATTACAATAAAGCATCCAAGAAAAGGGAAGACAAAGGGCAATTGGTTCAAATAGGCGACAGATGTAGATTCCAAGAGCACACTATCAAAGTACTTAGTTTCAGATCACTAAAAGTCTCGTCCAGACACAAGCACAGGTCCCCGCTAAGAGGAACACACTCAAATGTTTTACAAATCATATATAATATAAAGAAAGCATAATACAGTGCATAACAGAGAGATGATTTACAATGAAAAAAATATCATCTCCCAAAACTAACTATACATTCGACTGTTTCCCTCTCAGCCAGGACCAGGACAAAACCAAGTAATCTCATTCCAAGACAAAGACAGAAAGCATGTTGGAAAATAGATATAAGGGGATAGAAGACACAGTATGTACCCCCCTGCCCACTATGGGAGGTCAGGAACCCCACCCAGGCTAGTTTAGTTGATAGATATAGCACTCAACTCACAAGCAAACTATCGGTTTGGTCCGGGGGGTTTTCCCTGTTCGAGTCAGCTTTTTTCTGATCGTACAATCCATCCAACAATGATTAGGAGTTTGGTCTGTTAAACTGGAGACCAGCATTCCATCAAAGGTGTAGTAAGTCATAGTAACTGTATGATCCTGTCTTGTAGAAATAAGGAAACAAATTGCTTTGAACATAAGTTGCAATAATTATTTATAGGCAGCAGATGAAGCCCTATAAAAGTATATAATGAAAACAACGAGACCCCCCCCCCCCCCCCCGTTTTCCTACTTGTTTTTAAGGGTTTACCAGCGCTTGCAACACATTTAGGTCATATCAGCCCCAGTAGTAAAAAGGAAGAATATGGGACAGTAAAAAGTTATAGAATTACAATTAAAGCCCCCAAGAAAAGGTAAGGCAAAGGGGAATCGGTTCAAACAGGGAACAGATGTGGATTCCAAGAGCACACTATCAAAATACTTAGTTTGAGATCACCTAAAATCAAATGTTTACAAATCATATATAAAATGTAAACAAAACAGTACTGTGCATAACAGAGAGATGATTTACAAGACAAAAAATATCTCCCAAAACTCTAACTAAACATTTGACTGTTTCCCTCCCAGCTTTGATATCCGGCCAGGGCCTGGACAAAACCAAGTAATGTCATTTCAAGACAAAGACAGAAAGCATGTTGGAAAACAGATATAGGGGGTAAAAGACACGGTAAGAGCCTCCCTGCCCACTATGTAAGGAACCCCACCCAGCTTTCCCACTTGTCTCACCTCACAAAAAAGCAAGCTAGCATCAACATGACACAATTTTCCTACTTTACAAACCTTTAAAGATGCGGTGAATTTCAAATTAAATCATCATTCTGATTATTTATATAAAAACAGAGGTAGGACACAGCATTACATCACCGTCCACCGCTGACTGAGTCTTGAGACGCTTCACATGTACGTAGGCTGTTCCATAACTTAAACACACTCGTTTATAGATAAGTTTGCGCTTGGCGAAGAATCTCATAACATTGCCATCCGGAAGTATAACGGACCAACACACAAAACTGTGTGTATCCATGAACGTTTATAGTCGGGTTAATACAGTTCAGTGAGCATTAGCCTACTTATAAACGCGGATGGCAAACAACAATAACAAAGACCTGAGTGACGTAATATTCGAACTATCTATAGATTCCAAGGTTCTGGGTGGGGCCTTCTGACCTCCCGTGATGGAGTGAAGGTCACTTGTTGTGTCTTCTATCCCCCTATATCTGTTTTCTGAGTCGCTCTCTGTCTTTGTCCTTGGAATGGGATTACTTGGTTTTGTTCCTACCTTCACCGGAGTCCTTGGCCGAGAGGGAAACAGTCAAATGTATAGTGTTAGTTTTGGGGAGTGATTTTTTCTCTCTTGTAAATCATCTTCTGTTATTGTATACTGTTATATAATTTGAATATATTATGATCTGTATGTGTCTGCTTTTGAGTGTGTTCCTCTCTGCGGGATCCTGTGCTTTTGTCTGGATGAGAGTTAAAGGTGATCTCAAACTAAGTACAGTGATAATGTGCTCTTGGAATCTACACCGGTTCCATGCTTGAAACAGTCCCCTTTGTCTAATTTTTTCTTGTGTGCTTTTAATTGTGAATCTAGAATATCTTTACTATCTCATTTTCTTCCTTTTTACTGGCGCTGAAATGACTTATTTGTGCTGGAAGCGCCGTAAAATCCTAAAAAAACAAACAAATTCCAAGGTTAAAATAAAACCCAACTATCTTTAACGGTATTCGTAGACCAAACAAAACTCATAACTAACTCAATAACTATTACATTTATTATTATTTATTTTTTATTTTTTAAAATAATACCACATATTGAGTAGAAAAGATAAAGTAAAAGTAATAAGTACAAGTAATAACTTTTTTTTTTTAAATGAAAATCGTAAGAGCAAGAAAATGAAGGTAATGTAAATTTTAAAAGTCAACCCCTGTGAAAAAACACAACAACAAAACAATACAACAATTAAAACCTTCACCAAGCAACACTCAACATGGAAAAAATAGATTTTCAACATTTCTTTTCAATCCCTTTCTTTCTTCTCTCCAAGAACTGCAGATTACGACTGGTGAGTTGTTAGTATTGGGATAAAATAAATATGACAGCTTAAAAGATAACAAAATCCTTAATATGGAACAGTTTGGGCTCAAAACCCTTCTTCAGCTTCCAACAAAAATAATAAAACGCTAACACCTTTTTAAAATCTTTCTGATTTTGCGAGAATTACCGTTTCAATTGTTTTTGTTGTGGGTTACAAAAAGGAGTTTTGGGCCCGAAACTTTGTATGTTATGTATTTGGGTTTTCTTCTTGTCATTCTTCCTCCTAGATTAAAGCAATCTTGTATCCATCTTGATCCATTAGTATATCGAGACAATGTAAGATTTTGTTAACAAAGTTTTGAAACTCCAATCTCAGATTAATCATAATATCAATATTACCTATGTAAACATCCTTAAATAATTAGAGGGGAAAATAGTAATGAGTTATGGGATTTTTAAAATAACCCCATCAGTGTTTATTTAATCACTAAAAACAGCTTTGGAGAGACTCTCCTTCAGGTCAAAGCGAGATGAATGCATTACCATGATATATAACACACACCACAAGAATTTAGCATTGCTAAATAGCTCAAACAATAACTTCATTCTAATTTTTTTTTTTAAAAGAGCTTCTATATAGAGCAATATAGATAGTTCGAAGATGACGTCACTCAGGCCTTTGTTATTGTTTTTGCCATCCACGTTTGTGAGTTGTTCTCACTAAACTATATTAACCAGACTATAAAAGTTTATGGTTACACAGAATTTGTGTGTTGGTCCGTTATACTTCCGGATGGCAATGTTGTGAACTCCTTGGCCAAGCGCATTCTATCTATACACTAAACATGCTCAAAGCGCTTTACAAAGAAAAAGGTTGAAATAACTGGAGACACGTGAAATACACTTGATTCTACAACAAGTGTCAAGAGATGCGATGAGATGAATTTCTTTCGAAAATCGATGAGTCAAACAGATTATATTATTGGAAAGCACCTTCACTGGAAAAGGGTGAAATGATAAAAAATAATAACTAAATTATATTCAAAAAAATATTTTTTAAAAAGAAAGAAGAAGAATTGAATACTCCTTATAAAATCAATCATTACAATTTGAAATATACCAAATTTTAAAAAAAATTAAGAAATTTTTTAAAAGCAATGAGTTAAGTACAGATCGTCATAATCAATGAGAAATTCACGACTTTGTCTTACAAAATCATATCACAGATCAACTTCCCACTGATTCTTGTATCCCCCCCCCCCCCCACACACACACCCCTCTCTCCTCCCCTCCTCTCTCTCTCTCTCTCTCTCCTCTCTCTCTCCTCTCTCTCTCTCTCTCTCTCTCTCTCTCTCTCACACACAATTATTTATATATAAATAAAACATTACATTTATAGACTACTCAATTACATTCCATGCCAAAAAAGGCCAACGTGAGAGGAATGAAATGAATCTAAAAATAACATCCAATAAATTTCTCAAAATATAAAATCCATATATAATCAACATCCGATTCTAAGCATGCAAGAACAAGGTACTATTTCACATTCATTTTTAGCATAAACACAATGAGGTGTGGAGTGCTTTATACCATTAGCATCAGGTGCACACTAGAATCTAAAATCGGTGTCCCACTCCAATCTTAGAGCCATCTCCAAAGTCATTCTTGAGCTAAAGCTTAGAAAAATAACAACAAGAGATGAAGTAAAATGGAAAGTGCCAGAAGACAATAGAGAATAAAAAAATTTCGCGGCGGTGGTGGGGGTTTGAACCCGCGACCTTACTGCTACGACAACTCCGCCTGGCCGTTGAGAGTGTGACTCTACTTTAGAAAAATAAATGTGAAATTGTAGCAGTGCTTGCTTGGATAGAAAAGGATACCAGCAGCACAATAATACAATCTTTATCATATCTACAAACACAACCACACTCCTCAATGTATTATATCGTCACAGTTCATCCTCTAAATGTGACTTCTATTTTAATCAAACCGGACATCAGGTATTATTGTTTTCACCAAGAGAGCAGTAACTACAATACAACACGGAATTCAATAAAGTCTTGAGTCAAATCGCTATTGTTGCTTTCTTAATGAAAATAGCATGGAACAAAAATGAAAACAACAGTATTCGATGAGAATGAAATACTTGACAAGAAACATTTCGGACTCAAAACCATTCTTAAGCCAATAACAACAATAAATAAAAAGGTCAATACTTTACAAAGAATATAGAAAGACCTGGCTACACATTGTATCCCCTGTGTATCTAGGTATACTACATAAAGTATTACTGTATTCATTGTTTATGTTATTGGCTGTAACACGTGTTTCGATCTCAAAGCCCCCGGTATTACATATTTCTTGCATTTTTGAAGTTGCTCCATATCTCATTTATATCCTAAGGTTTTTACAGTCTAAAGCTCCTAACAGTTTTCTTTTCACTTTCTTATTAGTGAAAATGACCAGGTTTTTTGTGTTTATCACCAGATAAAACAATGAAAGGAATTCTGATTTGAAAGAGATTTACTCTTGTCGTTAAAAGGTCCAAATCAAAAGATATCCTAGGATGGATTTATTGGTTCATAAGTTGTTGTTTTTTTAAAATTATTATAACTAATAATAACTTTTAACAGTAGTCAGTAAGCTGGTGAGAAACACTGTGATCCCCAAACATCAAAAACTGTTGGAGACAATTGATATAGTCGGGGTAATAGGTAATTATATTATGCAATTTGATCTAACATTGCTATTTATGAAAACAAACATAATATATAACATAAGGGAATTTTTTGAGACAAACTGGCCATCTGCTCACATATCAACTGTGCAAGTTATTCATGTTGCAGTAGAACTGTCACACTGTATGTGTGTCGAACCACTAGATTGTACTGTCTTGACAGGGTATTTTACACTGAGTGAGATCATCTGGTAGGTTTTGACACGTCCATGTTTGATCAATCCCATGCTTGCCGACGTCCATGAAACTGGAACACAAACACAAATGCATTGACAAAAAATAAAGGTTACTTTAATATTCGTGATGATAAAAAAAAAAAAACAATATGTGAGATTATAAATCAACTTGGCATTATGTTGAGATGAACAAAACACGGATAGTTGAATAAAAAGTATAAATGATCGAAATTATAATTCTATAATATTTATTTTTGTAGTCATCTTTAAAAATGGCAAATGTAAAAATGTCGATTGAACTCAAAGGTTACTATCCAAATTTCAAATCCTATTTTCAGTGTCTGGTACACCCTGACATAATGACAGTTTCAGGAGATGTAAAACACAATATATGATATAGCTATTTTTCTTCATAGAATGTATAATGAATTGAATATATACGGATTGAATACAATACATAAGGATTATATGTCAATCTGAAATGAACTGGCTATTGTGTGAACATATTCAAGCAGTCAGACATAGCTCAATCTGGCCCCGCGTTTTTTTTTTGCACAGCTTGCGGCCGCAAAATTAGAGAAAATTTTCTGATTTGCATTGCAACCGCAAAATCTGCACGTTTTGCAAATTTTTGACAAATTCTTTGATTTTTAAAAATGTTTTTGCAAAATTTGCAAGCCTGAAAGCTTTGATTTTTTTTATTATAACAATTTCATTGACACCAATTTTTCATTGTAATTTTGTTTTCCCAACTTTGTGCCTATTTCCAAATCAGCATAATTTCTGGCAAAATTTGACATTTTTTGTCCCATAATTTTGAGTTTGAAATTGCGTAATTCCGGGGGGATATTTTATTACACAGGTTGCATGTAGTTAGTTGTTAGGTGTGATACATCATATTTAGAAACCTGCAAAAGTCTTGCAAATTTACTTATTTTCTTCTGCAAAATTCATCATTTTCTTTGCAAAATTTTGAAATGTTTTAAAAAAATAAAAAAGCGGGGTCAACTCAATGGGGCTATGACTCTATATAAATTGAAAAATGTGGCCTCGAATATTGAAGAATAAAAAAAAAAAGTGGTCTGCTGTGGTAATAAAGTCTATGCTGCAAGAATTTAACCTGGTTACTGTAACATTTAAAGGACAGTGACAATTGCTTGCTACCCTTTGGACTGTACATTAATCTATCACAACACACTTTCCACTACGTCAAACAAACCATGTTACCCCATCACAGTTGGCTCGAAACAAGGTTTCATAAAAAAAGTCTCCACGACACCCGACTGATGCTCGATCAACTGAATTGTCAAGTCTCAAAGTTTAAGAGCTGGGGGTGGTGGTCATCTTAATTCATCTTTATCTGATGTAAGATTGTCTCGCTTAAGGGGCAAAGTGACTCAGCGTACGGTCTTCGCTTCGTACCCGAAAGATACCGAGTTTGATTACCCACTGCACTGTGTGGCCTTGAGCAAGCCACCTCGCCCTAGCTCGTTTGCGGCGCTGCACTGCGGCTGACGCCTGGGTTATTCCAGTCTTCCCCTGGAATAGACTCTAGAGACACATTTCCCCTATGGGATGAATAAAGGGAATTTTATTTTTTATTTATTATTTAAATGAAAAAGACGGTGTTATGTCAATGTACAGCAGGTCTGACCCACTGAACCTGTAAACCATTCTTTGTAAGAATCACATAATTATCCAATTGGTACCAGGGGTAATGTAAGGATTTTATATATTTTGGTACTATAATATCTGTTTTAGTTTTGGGGAAAACATGATTTAACTATATCAATAAATAAATAAGCTTATATTGAACTTCTATTATTCTTTGTAAAAAAAAAGGAGAAATACGGGAAATATTCATATTCTCACCTAGCCAGTTTTACAAAAAAATAAATTTTGATATATGCTAAGTTAACTTCACTGGTAATTATTGTTAAGGTCAAATCTTCAAGCTCCTATTTCGACCAAATAAATCAGATGACCAAAATATCAAATAAAAATAACTAATCAGAAATAAGACAGGTGGGTTTGTTGGAAGAACAACAGTCTTAACGGCTAGGTACCATTATAAACCTGTACAGTGAGAAAATGTGAGTAAAGAGCCTTTTCCAAGGATCCAACTATGCAATGCTCAGAGCAGCGTCTTACCATTAGACCACAGAGTTGCACTTTGCAACGTAGACAATCAAAATAAAGGTATAAAATGTTGAATATTTCATCAGCAAAACCAAGGATTGATGCGTTGACTGATTCACTGATTAATCTATTTAATGTTAGATTAATTGACCAATTGATACTCATGATAATATTTGGTGTCGAATTGCCACAATTGTAACAAATTGAAAACGTAATGAATATGTCTATGTTGTGTATATCTCACGCGTGAAAGAAAGAGAGGAAGAGAGAGAGAGAGAGAGAGAGAGAGAGAGAGGAGAGAGAGAGGAGAGAGAGAGAGAGAGAGAAAATAAGTAGGAGTGAAATATCTGTTCAATGTTATAGTTATCATATAACGTTAGGACAAGTGCAACTAAATGACAAATTGCCAAATTTATGGACAATAAAGATCTATTATTATTATTATTTTATCATCGTATGCCCGTATTTGACTGTAGATAACTCACCCTGGGTGACTGGTTTTCTAATTTCATCCTTTGTGTTTCCTGCCTCAAGATATCCTCATAATCTGCTTCCTCCTGCCTCTCCATCCTCCTCACGTCCTCCATGTCTTTTCTTGCCTGGTGTTCTCTTTGCTTTCTGGCCATCATCTGAAATACATTTTGTACAAACTTTTAATTACCGTAGGTACCTAAAAATTATAAACATCCACTGAGTGAATTAGGAGTTTCAAACAATGCCATTTTCACACACAATTCAGATTATTCAAAGGAAGCGTCTCCATTTTAAAGTGTATTGGCGATAGAACTGGATATTCACAAGTCTTTAAGAGGGAGGGAGAGAGAGAGAGAGAGAGAGAGAGAGAAGAGAGAGAGAGAGAGCGAAAGAGAGAGAGAGAGAGGGAGAGAGAGAGAGAAAGAGAGAGAGAGAGAGAGAGAGAGAGAGAGAAAGAGAGAGAGAGAGAGAGACAGAGAGGGGAAAGAACAGAGAAAGAGAAAAGACATCTACAAACCTGTTCCTCCAATTCAGCTCGAGTGGTCATCTTATTCTCTTGATCCTGTTCAGCTTCTCTCCTCGTCAACTGTTGGGCTACTTCCATCTCCTTCACCAGCTCTTCTCTCCTCTGCAGCGATTCTTCCTGTTGTATGCGTAGTTCCTCCAGTTTGCCACTGATTTGATGTTGCCGACTCTCCAATACCTAGATAAAATAAATTACTCAATTAAACAGGTCGTTTGGCCATAGTAACTTTTCATGAAAATCTTCAAGTGTTAAATCTGAATAATAAATCAAATGTAATCCAATAGATCTTGTAATCCTTACTGTTGCAGCTTTGAGGTAAATTGGCAGAAATAACTATAGTCAAATGGAATGGAGACCTTTAAATTGATTTATGAAGACAGACAATTTGGACGTTTAGGGTTTCCCCTTTGTCAACAAAACACAATGAATGAAACACTAAAGACGAATGAGAGAAGAGAGAACGGCACTGTGTCAGGGTCACCTTACCAAAGCCATTTTCTCACCTCCAATTTTGTCTTTAGTATTTCATTCACTGTGTTTTGTTGACAAAGGGGATACCCAAAACGTTTACATCATCTGTCTCCGTAAATTAAATTGAAGCCTCCATTCCATCTGATTACCGTCATTGTTACATACAATTTCACATCACAATTTACCTCTGCCATCAGCCTGTGCCTGGCCTGTCTCTCTTTGTTCCATTCAGCTTCTCTCCTCTGCCACATTCGAGCAGCCTCATCTCTTTAAAATCAAAGTAAAAATCCAACATATATAATCATGTAAATAAAACATACTAGATCATAAACTGGACGATACGCTAGGAACAAAATACAATATCATTGAAGATAATGTTCAATCAATCACCAAACAAACAAAAAAGTAAAAAACAAAACAAAAACTGAGAAAGAAAAAAAACCCCAGAAAAATCCCCCCCCCCCCCAAAAAAAAAACCCAACAAAAAACAAACAAACATAAAATTACTTAATTAGTGTTTTAAAACAAGCTAAAACAAATTTACAAATGTCACTCATCACAAAAATACATATCAAACCCATCACAAAGAACATAAGTCATGCATTGTGAAAATGAAAATTAACCATTCTCAAAATGATTCATCTTGGAAAAAAAAATAAAACCAGCAAAAAAACAAAAAAGAAGAAGAAAAAAAACCCAGCTGTAAATGGGTATATATATATATATATATATATATATATATATATATATATATATATATATATATATATATATATATATATATATATATTATATATATGACAAAATGTACAAGTACTTACTGATACAACATGTCTAACTCTGCCTCTCTTTCCTTCTCTAGCCTCAGCTGATCCTCTATTACCTGTTAAAATTCACGATAAACCAAAAACGAATGAAAGTTTAATTCCAATAAAAATATAAACGTATGTTTGAATAAAACTAACGATCTGACAATTGCCAGACTTTGTAAATAGACAACTAATTTAACAACCTGGCAAGATGATAAAGGTTCAAACAGATAAATGAATAAATATAAATAAACAGATAATGAAAAGTAAACAAAGAAGCTAACAAAACTATTGGTAAGGATTCCTGGGTGCACTCGAGACTTTGCTGTCTACCAAGCTGTGATGCATTTAATGTGAAAAGAGTTACCTTATGTCAAAAGTTAATCTCATCTCAACTCGTTTTTTCACAAGCATCATTCGAATATGGAATTCCCTGCCCAAAAATATCAAAAGAATTAGTGGCCAAATGGACTTGGACCGAAAAATAGAAAATATCAAAATGAAGGCTTAGGCACATGACGCATTCAATAATGCCAGGAAATACTGGACTGCCTCAAACCGCCTCTTAACTGGACATGGCAGAACTGCATCAAATATGTGACCCTTCGCCTCAAAACGGTATTAAGTCGGGATGGTTAAGATGTTGACAATTGAATTTATAGCCAGAAATATCAGACTTGTATTGAGTTTGTATGTTTTATTGAGGAGAATGGATACCATATTTTAGGGTGCTAATGCAAACAATTTATATTTTTGACCAGTTTAACATTTAAATTCGGCTTTTAAGCATATGGTTCATTCCGACATAATACTGTTTTGAGAGGGTGGGTCACATATGTGCAGATGGAAACTTCGAAACAGTGATACCTGTCAGAAATGTCAGGCAGCCCCAGAGACCAGCGATCACATCGTCCTCCACTGCCCAGTCATTAAACTTGAAGGTGGCTACGAAACCGTCCTTAGGGCAGAGGAAGACTTTAGAAGCTGGGTTGACGAAATACATTTGGAGGTGTAGCCATACGCTACTACTACTACTACTACTACTACTACTACTACTACTACTACTACTACTACTCTACTTCTACTCTATACTACTACTATACTACTACTACTACTACTCCCTACTACTACTACTACTACTACTACTAACTACCACTACTACCACTACCACTACTACTACAACTACTACTACTACTACTACTAATACTACTACTACTACTACTACCACTACCACTACTACTACTACCCCTACTACTACTACTACTACCACTACTACTACTACTACTACTACTACTACTACCACTACTACTACCACTACTACTACTATTACTACTACTACGACAACTACTACTACTACTACTACTACTACTACTACTACTACTACTACTACTACTAGGCACATGACATCCATTTGTCCTCTCCACACTTCGGTGGCACAGAGTTGCGACTCATAGCATTGAAGATGAAATTGAAGTTGATAACTCCAGGTCAGTGGACGATTTAGCTCTGAGAGACTACATCTAATTTTTATAAGTAAGAATAATATCATAGTTTGATAATGGTTCGAATGACACTGGATCTATCAACAATATCAACGAATCTGACATGAGGTAATTTCAAGGTAGACAACAGTTAAAACATAAATTGATTACCTGTTTCATCCAATGAGCATCAGCCCTGGCTTTCTCACGTCTGGCAGACTGTAGCGCCACCTGCTCTTGTTCCCGTTCTATAAGTGACTCTAAAAGTTTGGCATCTTGTTCCTAGAAAATAATTGAGGAGGTTAATATTTTGATTGATGTATGAGGGGGGGAAAAAACAAATGAAAGCTTTTCTGATTAAATAATAGAATTTAAGAAAGTGATGGACTTACATGTACAAGGTTATATTTTCACCAAATTCTTGTCGTGGGAAGCAATTGAATATAAAACTTTAAGTTTCCTCTAAACGGGACAGTCCTCATCTCTTTACAGACTCAAATTTTAATGAAAAATTGAAGCAAGGTTTTGATCAATGAATGGAAAACATATTTGCAAAGCGAGAAACATGTGTGGGCTTAATAATCTTTTTTAATGAATGAATGCATAAAATGAGAGAAAAGTATAAATCAAACAGCTTTTTGTTTAATCAAAGGATCTCATTAAGTAAAAGTTAATAACTTTAAATCTACAACAAGATATTTTACTCGTGCTGAAATAACCGCTTTTTAAAAATGAAAAGGTTTTGGTGGAATGGCCATTAATGGATGAACTGACTATTCAATGTTATTTTTTTTTTTCCTTTACATTCAATTAGGGATACCAGTTCGTTCAGTAATACAAACAGCGAGAGGAGAGAGAGAGAGAGAGAGAGAGAGAGAGAGAGAGAGAGAGAGAGAGAGAGAGCGAGGGAGGAGAGAGAGAGATTTTTTGTTTGTTTGTTGCTTTAGGTCTCTTCCAACACAATTGAGGTTATATGAGAGACCGCTGAAACAAAAAACCAAGCAATCTAACAAAAATAGTACAAATGTAAATCAAAATCATAACCTAAAGATATCATAAGCTAAATTATAAATAACCAAGAACAAACAGGCAGAAGATTTACAGAAAAAAAAAATATCCCCCGTCAAAAATACAATCACAAACCAAAGAAGCAGGATAGGCTAGTAAAGAGAAGAAGAAACGACATCACTATCGGATCGTACACCCATGCGAACATCATAGGTATATGATTCAAGGGTGATGCTCCCATCCAACCACCCACAGGAAAGAGAGAGAGAGAGAGAGGGAGAGAGAGAGGGAGAGGGAGGGAGAGAGAGAGAGAGAGAGAGAGAGAGAGAGAGAGAGAGAGAGAGAGAGAGAGAGAGAGAGAGAGAGAGAGAGAGTTAAATCAAATTGCTGTTCAAAATTTCCAATATAAAAATCCTCACCAATTCCTCTTGTATCACTTTTGATTTTCGCATCATCTGAGCTTTGTGCTGCCTCAGCAATGCCCGTCTGTGATAAAAAGTTAAACAATTAGATTTTTTCCCCAAAGGATGTCAGGAACAATTTGATATACTAACCACAAAGATTTCACACTGTGGACGATGGCAATTTTAGACTTTTTGTTTCAGGCTATAATAAATCCTCAATTCTCTCTAACTCTCAACCCTGGACATTTATCTTCAAAACCAGACCTGCTTACTTGAAAAGTTTAAAATTCATAATTTTCAGGAAAAAAAACTTGCAGTCCCTATAGTTCTTTTTTTTTTTTAATCAACAATTTACCCTAACAGGGATTAAATATCACTTCAAAATCCTTGAAATTATATTGCCTGGCATTAAACTTTCATTTTCAATGTTTTATTAATGACTAAGTGATGCTCTAAAATTAGAGCTAAACTATTGTAATTCTACGAATTTATCCTAGTAGTAGGCAGCTCTGCAAAACATACAAATATGCAAATAAATAAATAAATATGTGTACATATACAAAATACAAGTAAACATATAAACAGGAATGTATATCATCGTGTCTGCAGTATAACTAATAAATAGAGGTGCCTAAATGAGTCAATAAAATGGAGATAAAGATAAAGGGAGTAAATCTGACTCATGAATGAACAACATAAAACAAACGATGTTTCGGCCCTTGGCCTTTATCAAGTAAACACAGAATACATATATATTTATATTATGTTTTGTTTTTAAGGGTTTTACGGCGCTTGCAACACATTAAGGTCATATCAGTGCCAGTAAAAAGGAAGAAAATGGGATAGTAAAAAGTTCTAGAATTACAATTAAAGCACCCAAGAATAGGTAAGACAAAGGGGAATTGGTTCAAATAGGGAACAGATGTAGATTCCAAGAGCACACCGTCAAAGTACTTAGATCACCTAAAAGTCTCATCCAGACACAAGCACAGGTCCCAACTAAGAGGAATACACTCAAATGTTTACAACTCACATAACATAATATGTAAACTAAACATAATACAAAATGCATAACAGAGAGATGATTTACAAGGAAAAAAATATCATCTCCCAAAACTATAACTATACATTCGACTATTTCCCTCCCAGCCAAGGACTCTGGCCAGGGTCAGGACAAAACTAAGAAATCTTATACCAAGATAACGACAGGAAACAATTGGAAAACGGGTATGGGGGGATAGAAGACACAGCATGTACCTCCCTGCCCACTATGGGAGGTCAGGATCCCCACCCAGATAGTTATATTAGATTGTCATAATAATATAGGCGAAAATTTGTAAATGTGCGTGTGGGTGTGTGTGTGTGTGTGTAATGGAAGAGAGAGAGAGAGAGAGAGAGAGAGAGAGAGAGAGAGAGAGAGAGAGAGAGAGAGGAGAGAGAGAGAGAGAGAGAGAGAAGAGAGATGAAAAAGTATATATATATATATATATTTCAAGAATAAGGTAGGGGGATGGGGGAGGGGTAATTGAAGAATACTAGACAGCAATAGTGTTATTAGTAGTCCCCTACCTCCGCTGTTAAGATATTGAAAAAAAAAAATAATTACAAAGAAACAGAGAGAGAGAGAGAGAGAGAGAGAGAGAGAGAGAGAGAGAAAGAGAGAATGAGAGAGAGAGAGAGAGAGAGAGAGAGACAGACAGACACAAAGATAGAGATAGAGACAGAGAGAGAGAATGAAAGTGGGAGAACGAGAGTGGAAGGATGCATTTCAAAGTTATATTTAAAATAGAGGAGAGTGATAAATTACATTTAAAATATATATTTATATATATATATATATATATATATATATATATATATATATATATATATATATATATATATATATATATATAATAATTAAAAAACACAAAACAAACTATATTATTCTAAAATAAAGAAAGAAAGAAAACTTAGCTTAACATTCCTAATCGAATCACTATCATGTCTGCAATATACTCAATCTGCCCCCAGAATTATTGGATATAATAAAGGCCAGAAAATGAAAATACTTTGGACACAGTAAACGGCCTAACACCACCTGTAAAATCATCACCGAAGAAAAAGTAGAGGGCAAGAGGTCAAGAGGTCGTCCCCCAAGAGCACGACTAGATGACATCAAGAGCAAGACTGGGATGACAAGTGAAAAATGTAACAGACTAGTTCAAGACCGGGAAGAATGGTGAGCCATTTCCAGTCCACCTCTTATGAGAGTGGTTCAATTGTGGAACAATCTACCAGAGAAAGTTGTCAATGCTGATTCACTTAACACATTCAAGAACAGACTGGATAGCTATTGGAAAAACCAAGAAATCTTCTATGATTACAAGGCTAGCATCACATTCTGTCTTCACGGTAATCTGCAACTGGAAGAAACAAAGATGACACCTGAGTCCAGCGAAGAGGATCATTGAGAACCTGTGCTGGAAATCATCTCTAAGTATCTCTAAGTAGTAAGAGATAGCACTGGAATAAGAGTCAGTAAGTATTTCACCATCTGTGATCTTTGTATGATACCGCGATAAATATGATTTTCAGAAAATCTATAAATAGAAAACCAGAATCCTTATAATTTCAACCCTTTTCCAAATATAAACAAAACAAAAAACACAACCCCCCCCCCCCCCCCTTCCCCTTCCCAAAATACATATAGACACACATATAGACAAAACCATGAAAACAATACAATGTTCTTACCCTAAATCTTTCTTCTTCCTATCCTCCTCTCTCTGTCTTTGAGCCTCTTCAATGCGTTCCAACTCCCACTGTTGTCTTAGTAATTCTTCCTGCTGCATTTTCCATGTCTCGGCCTGGGAGATTGAGGGATGCAAATCAATATGATATGTATTTTTAAACTTAAAATGAAGTTCAATTTTAGATTAGGATGAGAGTTATATCACAAATGATTCAATTCCATTCGGATTAGAATTTCAGATATTTATTTCTCCGCTGAAGGGTTAAAGCAACCGGGGGGGGGGGGGGGGGGGGCTAATATCTCAGCACTCGCTTCATAAACAGACAGAGATTAATCCTGGATGAAGCCAAGCTTTTTCCGTCACAGCCTACAACAACCAAGTACTCATTCACACCTGAATCGAGTAGTGAGAGATACCTTGCGTATGAACACATACCAGGGCCAAAGTCACTGGATTCCATCTGGCCGCTGACCATGCTCCTCATTGCCTGATTTTGTTACAAAACAAGATACTAACGAAAGAGTGAAAATGGAGAGGCTTCGTATGGGAACAAAACAGAACAGAACAGAAAAACAAGATAAAACAAGATACTGTATCTTTTGGTCAAAGACACCACTAACCAATAAGCTGTGAGCTAGTGTATCAATACAAATACAAATGAACACAAGTTTTTTATTAAATTCTACTGAACACTTTTAAATACAGTATTATCTTAAAAATCAAATTTACCTCTCTTTCTCTCTCTTTGAACTCATACATCTGTTCCCTAAGGATTTCTTTCAAAGATTTTTCCTCCCTCAACTTTTCTTCCTCTTTCCTCCTCTCTACTTCTAAAGCTGCTTGTCGATCTCTCTCCATCTCACGCTCAAATTCTCTTTGTTCTTGCCTTGCCGATTCAAGCCTCTGAAAATTTATCAAAAACAAAGTTTAATCTTTAAAAATAGGTCTGTCCTTAAAACGTTAAATGTACTCTGTAAAAAATTTAAAAAATCAACAAAACAAACAAAATTAAATAAATTTTTAAAAATCAAAATAACAAAACATAATTTTTAAAAAATAATAAATAAATATACTTGCTATATTCAAATCGCGAACATACAGAGAAGAGAGAAAAATGTAATCCAATGAGATAATTGTCTTATGACATACAATTTTATGAAATGGTAGAACGTGGCAATATGTAGATTAATACATTTGAGATAAGTGAATGCCATTTCAATTCTTAATTCTCCTCTGATCCGATTTTCTGTATTTTACCTGTCAAGTAAAGATTGAAGTAAGAAAAGTAAAGGTTAATGGAGCATTAACTCTCTCAATGGAAAAGTCAATGTCATTTTCTGTCTCTTGAGCACAACAGTCGGGAATCACAATTTCAATTTAATGTACTAAGTTTTAATGAGTGATTCTTGGCGTTACAAATACAAAACAATTTCTCAAAGAAAAAAAAAAGACAACATGCTTAATATGACCATGCAGATAAGCTAGATGACCATAATAGTATCATTATGTCTATGTCTATATGTTGAAACAAACTCCACCAGTTATTATGGCATGGCACAGATTTTATATTCAAATATCTACAAAGACATAAACTGAAATATCAAACAATCCTTACCCCTGCATCTTGTACGTAAAATTAAAGATTAAATTGTTGGTAAAATCAAAACCACTCACTTGTTCTTTATCAACGACTTGATCGCCCCATTCCCCGATGACTTTGTCCTGTAGAATCTGGGACTCCACTTTCCTCAGATCAGGATTGTTTTCACGCCAGAACTGATACAATTTTTCTTCAGCTACCTATTGTAAAAATGATAAAAAGAAAAAAATAAATAAATAATTGAGCTTTATATAGCGCAATATCCACTAAATGTGCTCAAAAAGCTTTACAAGGGGTCCCTAGTCAACAGCAACATTTAACATGTATGACGGGACATGACACCTGTTAGGCAATATTACAATTTTTTGGACAAAGACAACGATGTTAACGGCCAGGTACTCATTTTACACCTGAGTACAGTGACAGAATGTGAGTAAAGAGCCTTTTCCAAGGACTCAACTATGCGCCGAGCGTGAGGCTCGAGCCCAGGACCTTCCGATCCGAAAGCGAGTGTTATACCACTAGACCACATAGCCGCACAAACAGACAGAAATGTACATGGAGCATTACAGGCCAACAAATCTATCTTAAAAAATATGTTGGCCATTTTTAGAGTGCCTAAAAATCGTATTAATGGAAGCAGTTGTAATATTCACAGTATAAATGAATTAATAAAAATAAAATAAAAGATAAAATTCCCTTTATTCGTCCTATAGGGTAAATTTGTCTCTAGGGGCTATTCCAAGGGAAGACAGGAATAACCCAGGGGTCAGCCGCAGTGCAGTGCCGTAAATTGAGCTAGGGCGAGATGACTTGCTCAAGGCCACACAGTGCAGCAGCCGGTGATCAAACTCGGTACCTTTCGGGTACAAAGCAAAGACTGTATCACTGAGCCATGCTGCGCCCCTAATTATAAAATTATTTCAAAACAGAAGAAGATGAAATGTATTATATGCTTTCCATTTTTCGGGAATCAAATGAAAAATAATGACATTGATGGTGCTAGAATTGAACAAAAACAGTGACATTCCTATATATGCAGATGTAGGAAAAAAAATATGATGCTGACGGTGGGGCTTGATCTCTGACTAGGCCAGCCCCTAGAGTAATGTATGGCGATCATAGGTATCAAAAGGAACACATTGATGATACCCTTATTTGACTAGACTTGCCCCTAGAGTAATGTATGGCCATCATAGGGATCAAAAGGAACACATTGATGATACCCTTATTTGACTAGGCTAGCCCCTACAGTAATGTATGCCGATCACAGGGATCAAAAGGAACACATTGATGATACCCTTATTTGACTAGGCTAGCCCCTAGAGTAATGTATGGCCATCATAGGGATCAAAAGGAACAAATTGATGATACCCTTATTTGACAAGGCTAGCCCCTAGAGTAATGCATGGCCATCATAGGGATCAAAAGGAACACATTGATGATACCCTTATTTGACCCAATTAACTTGTACTTACCTTCTGCCTCTTTTCTTCTCTTGCACTTTTTAGCTCATCTGCTCGTGACCTCATATCCTCGAGTCTGTCGTAGTTTGATCCTGATATTCCTCTCATCTTAGCCTGGTGTACAAAGTGGATGCATTTGAAATTCATTTTGAAATAATGATCTGAAATCTAGCTTTTTGAAATAATGATCTGAAATCTAGCCTTTTGAAATAATGATCTGAAATCCAGCTAAGGATTGAAATGCAATAGGGAAGAAAACTGTGATGTCAAAAGACTGGTTCCTATATCATTGGAAGTGTAAGACCACTCTTCCAGAGGACCGAATACACACCTTGTGTAATTGATCTTATGGTTTCAGAGCAATGGCATCTCATTTTCTCGTCTAAACATATGCTGGTTGTCAATAAAGATCATCCACCCTTGCTTTTTTACATTCTGAAAATCCTTAAAATCTACCTTTACATCCTGCTACTAAAATAGTTATGCCACCTTATGATTCAATATGTAACCTATTCATTTTTAGTCCGCCGAACAGCTGGTTACATGCACACTTCCAAGGATTTAGGAACCAGAAAAGTAGAAAGTACTGTAAACAAAGTTAATTTAAAATCAAATAAAGACATTGAAAAAAACATTTGAAAAAAGCTAGTATATAAATTGAGACCAAATCACATCGATGAAGTAAAATGTTGAAAAACGAACCTAGAGTTAAATCATCAAATACTGGAGTAACAGAAATTGATAGTTTACAAACCGTATATTCTTTGTTTTCTTGAGACAACTTCTGGGCCAGTTTATCCCTCCGTCTTTTTAAATTGGCAGCTTTAATGTCCTGTTCTACAGACGACTGGTACGCATTGGCACTGAAACACACATTTTATACAGAATTCTTTCAGTCGAGCAGGGACGTGAAAAAGACTATCAAGCATACAAGGAAATAAATTAAATAGCATAAAAAATATATTAAAAAATTAAAGCCACATGGCCCCTGCATTTACTCCTGTTTATACTATGTAATATTTGAAGTAATTTCCGCCAAATCTAATAAAAACCAGAGATCAATGTAACAATAAAATAGGAAATTATACAATTTTAACAGTAAATCTTTTATCTCTATTTTGATCTACATTGTGAAAGTAATCTCAGTTACCATTAAAGGAAACACACATGTGCTATTGTTGGATAGTTATTTGAATATCAGCATGTGCTATGAAATGATCTTTTTGGAACAATTTTGAGAATTTTTTACATAAGCATGTAACCACCTCACCTCCATGATTGATGTGGCATTGGCGTAAAGGCATCATTTTAAAGATATTAAAAGTCTATTGCATTATCTGAACTTCCCATATCCTCTATGTCACGAGGAAGTGTTGGCGAAGGTGAGAAAGGGAAGAATAATGATAGATACCATCAGGAAAGAGGCAGTTACAGATTCTGGGAAATGGGTGGAGAAGAGACGGAATAGAAAAGTTGGTAACATCTGGAATGATTGAAGGAAAGATAGCAAGAGGAAGACATATTTAAATAACCTAAGAATGGCCAAAAATTATTTTAAAAGCAATGCAGATTTCATGCGCACCGCAGAGGATTGTGATATGTGGAGACAACTGACCAGCAACGTGCTCAAGAGTACAAGCCACAATGGATGATGATGATGGACTTACCATTTGTCTTGATAAGCTTGACTAGAAGACCAGGCCTGCTGTTTAGCAGACCGTACATCAGAGTTTTTAAAGTATGTGGCTGTCTCTCCCCATTTAGACCGAAAATCGTCTTCGTGATTCCTGTGCCTCACAATGGCTTGTTCATAAATATTTTTCCTTGACGACCAAAATCCACTCATCGTTGGAAGAGCCATTTTGCAGATTTAAAGAAACTACCAGACCTCCTAGGTAAATCAGTCCGTATCTTACTTGAATTCAACAATCTGTTGGAAATAAACAGAATATTATGATTACTATAATCTACCATGGGACAAAATTCTGGGATTGAACGGTGTGCTTATAAATAGGAATTGATGAAAAAAATATAAATAATTATAATATAAATAAAATAAAAAATAATACATTCATAAACTGGGAAAATCTTATTTAGGGTCCATCTCAGGAGAAAAAAAACAAACAACAGGTAATCAATGCATGAGCTGCACAGCAGTACTGCAAAGTGAGAAACAGAGGTTGAATTTCTTGCTTAAGGACTTGGACCTGTATAGAGGATTGGGCGCAAAATATAAACTAGTACATTATTATTATTATTATCATTTAAAAAAATTAATTATTATCATTACTATTATTATCATTATTATTATTATAATTTTTTTTTTTTTTTTTTTTTTTTTAAATTTTTTATTATTATTATTATTATTATTATTATTATTATTATTATTATTATTATTATTATTATTATTATTATTATTATTATTATTATTATTATCATTATTATTATTATTTAAAAAATTTATTTATTATTATTATTATTTATCCATTTGGTGGTGGCAGTTGCTGTAGTTTTGATAATGATGTGGTAGCTGTGGTAGGGGCAGTAATGATGATGATGTTGATGGTTCTGGTCGTAGTGTCAGTGGTAGCGATGATGACGAGGAGGAGGATGATGATGTAAAGGTGGTGGTGGAGGCTGTTGTATATTTGAGTTTACGTCCACATTATGTTATGTTATATGTTGTTGTATCTAACTGTTATTTATTTCTGTGTTGTTTCAGATGTTGTACCCAATGTTATACTAGTGATGTTTCTTGTTGATTAAATTGAAATGAGTTGAGAGAGTCGAGATGATAGCGTTACAGTAAGCTTGAATCGACAAGAAACATCACTAGTATAACAGAGGCTATAGTTTTGATAAGGATGTGGAGGTTGCTGTGGTAGTAGTTGTAGCAATGATGATGTGGTGGTGGCTGTAGTAGTAGAGGTAGTTTATTGATGGTAACTTCTACTATTTGCAGAAGCACTGAGATATGAAACGAGCAACTGCATGAGAGAGAGAGAGAGAGAGAGAGAAAGAGAGAGAGAGAGAGAGAGAGAGAGAGAGAGAGAGAGAAATAGAGAGAGAGAGAGAGAGAGAGAGAGAGAGAGAGAGAGAGAGAGAGAGAGAGAGAGAGATTCCTGGAACTTTATAAAATATATTTAACTAACTGTAAATAATACAATAAACGGGGACGGAACTATTCTCATTAAAATTAAAGTAATCTGACAGATAAGCTGATGGATTTCAAGATGTGAATGAATTATCGAGTTGGAGAGGTGCGGACGGGGAAATTTTCATGGATTGGATTGGATTGGGGTAACAAAAACAAAACAAAACATGATCTTGTCCAGTTTCAGTCTTGAAGGAAAAGTTGAAACATTAAAAATCTCAATTCTAAATCACACAAAATGTTTCAATTATCCAATTATCCCTCCTCTTCTTTCCTTCGCAAACTTACACAAACTCTCTCTCTCTCATTCAACTTCAAGCCATTCGACAACACTGCATTTTGAACTGAAAATACAGTGTTGTGTTCAATGAGGGGACAGCGACTAATTTTCAGAGACGGTGGAATCACTATTTGATAGAAGTAGAACTTGAAACTAATAGACTATAGATAGAAGAAGCGCTCTCCCGACTCTCCCGTCTCTGAAAATTAGTGAATGAGAAGGTAGACTGAGACGAGAGGTCGATAGTTAGTATGGTATGATAGTATGATTATCGTAGTGGCCGTGCCGTGATGCATTGGATCGGTCTCCGCCAACTTGTGGAGGTCGAAAGGCTGGCTTCATTGGGAAATCGGTGCTGTATTTTTTAGATCCTGCAGGAAACTGTCAATTTGGCTTTTACTTTCATTTAAGGTAAAGCTGTTTAAGTTTTAAAAAATATAAATAATTATAATATAAATAAAATAAAAAATAATACATTCATAAACTGGGAAAATCTTATTTAGGGTCCATCTCAAGAGAAAAAAAAACAAACAACATATAATCAATGCATGAGCTGCACAGCAGTACTGCAAAGTGAGAAACAGAGGTTGAATTTCTTGCTTAAGGATCTGGACCTGTATAGAGGATTGGGCGCAAAATACAAACTAGTACATTATTATTATTATTATCATTTTTAAAAATTAATTATTATTATTATTATTATCATTATTTTAAAAATTTATTATTATTATTATTATTATTATTATTATTATTTTAAAAATTTATTATTATTATTATCTATCCATTTGGTGGTGGCGGTTGCTGTAGTTTTGATAATGATGTGGTAGCTGTGGTAGGGGCAGTAATGATGATGATGTTGATGGTTCTGGTCGTAGTGTCAGTGGTAGCGATGATGACGAGGAGGAGGATGATGATGTAAAGGTGGTGGTGGAGGCTGTTGTATATTTGAGTTTACGTCCACATTATGTTATGTTATATGTTGTTGTATCTAACTGTTATTTATTTCTGTGTTGTTTCAGATGTTGTACCCAATGTTATACTAGTGATGTTTCTTGTTGATTAAATTGAAATGAGTTGAGAGAGTCGAGATGATAGCGTTACAGTAAGCTTTAATCGACAAGAAACATCACTAGTATAACAGAGGCTATAGTTTTGATAAGGATGTAGAGGTTGCTGTGGTAGTAGTTGTAGCAATGATGATGTGGTGGTGGCTGTAGTAGTAGAGGTAGTTTATTGATGGTAACTTCTACTATTTGCAGGAGCACTGAGATATGAAACAAGCAACTGCATGAGAGAGAGAGAGAGAGAGAGAGAGAGAGAGAGAGAGAGAGAGAGAGAGAGAGAGATTCCTGGAACTTTATAAAATATATTTAACTAACTGTAAATAATACAATAAACGGGGACGGAACTATTCTCATTAAAATTAAAGTAATCTGACAGATAAGCTGATGGATTTCAAGATGTGAATGAATTATCGAGTTGGAGCGGTGCGGACGGGAAAATTTTCATGGATTGGATTGGATTGGGGTAACAAAAACAAAACAAAACATGATCTTGTCCAGTTTCAGTCTTGAAGGAAAAGTTGAAACATTAAAAATCTCAATTCTAAATCACACAAAATGTTTCAATTATCCCTCCTCTTCTTTCCTTCGCAAACTTACACAAACTCTCTCTCATTCAACTTCAAGCCATTCGACAAAACTGCATTTTGAACTGAAAATACAGTGTTGTGTTCAATGAGGGGACAGCGACTAATTTTCAGAGACGGTGGAATCACTATTTGATAGAAGTAGAACTTGAAACTTATAGACTATAGATAGAAGAAGCGCTCTCCCGACTCTCCCGTCTCTGAAAATTAGTGAATGAGAAGGTAGACTGAGACGAGAGGTCGATAGTTAGTATGAGTATGATAGTATGGTCATTGGATCGGTCTCCGCCAACTTGTGGAGGTCGAAAGGCTGGCTTCATTGGGAAATCGGTGCTGTATTTTTTAGATCCTGCAGGAAACTGTCAATTTGGCTTTTACTTTCATTTAAAGTAAAGCTGTTTAGTTTAACTTAAACTTTGAGTTTATGCTCTGCGCTATAACTAGAAATAACTATTTTTTAGGCAGGCTATTCCATGTCTCAACAATTCGCTGACTAAAGAAATTTTTTTCGGATGTTTAAACGGCAATTTTGTTTGGCAGGTTTATAACAGTGGCCTCTTGTTCTTTTGTCCCTGTTAAATGTGAGGCAATCTTCTACGTTTACTTTGTAGAGACTGGTGGACTGCTGAGACTCGAGACTCGTCGACTGGACAGTTGTGCCTATCTTTAAAAATCAACAATTTAACGACACCAATTTTAAAAAGAAGGCGGCACTGTAGCCGTCTATTTACTTTTTTTATCAGGGACAATGGTTATTTTCCATAGGATGAAATAAAGTAGAGTTGATACCTTTGATGTGAAAATATATCAAACAAAGCTTCAATCAAAAATTCGTTTCGAGTGACAACAAAAGGAATGCGCATGTGTGAACTTGCAAGCAAATAAAAAGATGGACTTCATTAAAAACATGAAATAATCGTTATTTATGAAGTAAACAACAGTCGGCTAGACAAAATTCGAACAATTTTTTCGTAATACGAAAGACATCCTTGCCGAGTCGAGTAAACAAGAGTTATTTTGTTTACCAACCAAGTGTTAGGCAGGTCCTAAACTATGACTTGTGTTCAACTGCGATAACTTAATTTCGTTTGCAAAATCACTAGACGAATGACGAAATTTGTCTAGTTTCGATTTTGGTGACGTTCCCGGTATAACACTGGAGCTTTCGTTTCATTACGAAATTGTTCCAATAGTACTATGTATGACTCATGAATTTAATAAAACATATCCAAATATAAATGCCTACTAATTTTTATTAATAATAATCATATTATCTAGAATATTACATCTGTGTTGTGCCAAATTTCTTCTCGTTCGAACTACATAAGAGTAAGTTGAAGAAACTGACTGAAGAAGGGTTTGTTTTTATTTATTTTTTTATTATTAGTCTATTATTATTTTTTTAAAATTTCTTTTGGGAAGATCTGGTTCTCATTAATAGTAGAAGAGCGAGGCATTGGTTAAGGAGCGAGGTCCCTGCTGCCTAATTGCTTTGTTTATACAGAGACAATGACCAGATGGTACTTATTCGTAGTACAAGTACAGACTGACACTATTTTCTGTAGTTCAAAATGGCTTGAAGTTGAATGAGAGTGTGTTAGATAGTGTTAACGAGGGATGATTGAAACATTTTCTGTGACTGAGAATTGGGGAAACCTTCCATAAGCTACTACATCCCAAGTCTTCTTCCGATGTTCTAGAAGGGGTTTGGGAGGGGGGAACTTTTTTTTTTAAGTCTCCCCCTCCCAAACCCCCTTCTAGAAGTTCTAGTGTAGGGGGTTTGGGAGGGGGAGGGAGACTTTAAAAAAAAAAAGTTTCCCCCCTCCCAAAACCCCCTTCTAGAACAAGAATACTTGGGATGTATTAGCTTATGGAAGGTCTCCCAAAAGTAAACGGGTTTTATTTCATGCCTCGAATCAGTTTTTATTCCGTTTCGAATGCCGACTTAAGAAAAAAAGAAAATTTTTATTTGTCGCGTCAAAGATAAAACAAATTAGTCAGCTAGGTATATTATTAAATCATTCCACCTAGACGCTCCGCTAGATACTGTACCACACAAACGTTGCCACGCTAGATACTGTACCACACAAACGTTGCCACGCTAGATACTGTACCACACAAACGTTGCCACGCTAGATACTGTACCACACAAACGTTGCCACGCTAGATACTGTACCACACAAACGTTGCCACGCTAGATACTGTACCACACAAACGTTGCCACGCTAGATACTGTACCACACAAACATTGCCACGCTAGATACTGTACCACACAAACGATTACTATTAAAACTCGAGCAAAGTGGAATTCGGAATATCGGGGGTACTGAAACAAATCAGTCAGAGAATATGGAACAACAAAACCAAAATCTTTACTTTGGTTCAAGGACTGAATTTGCAATTGAACACAACAGAAACTCAATCGAAAAATGTAATGTCTCATCAGGAGTACCAAATCGAATGGTACTTGGGCCTTTATGCTTCTTGATATTTATAAATGACCTTGGAAACGAATTATCTCCTCAAACAAGTTTTATCTGTTCGCAGACAATAGCCTTCTTTTCAGGACAATAAATAGTAGCGCATGAACTCCAGAAAGATCTTGAAACCATCCAGACATGGTCAGATACATGGGACGTGAAGTTCCATCCATCAAATTACTGTCATGTCAATATCTAACAAGAAAGAGCCTTATACTCAAGTACACAATGCATGATCATCACTTACATGTTGACTCCATAAAATACCTCAGAGTTTATCTCAATAAGAAACTAAAGTGGCAAATCCATATAGATTATATCACAACAAAAGCAAGTAGGATGCTGGGTTTCTCAAATGGAGCATAAACAGATGGCCATGAAGAATTAAAGTCCAGGCATACCCCGCGCTTATCACCAGGCTAATATTAAAAAAGGACATAAGATTGAAAAAGTACAAAGAGCAGCTGCAAGATTTGCAACCGGATGCAAATTCAGAGACCTGGGTCACTTCAATGGAAATCATTGAAAAACCGGCACAAGGTTTCCTGATTGTTACCTTACACAAAACCATCAAAGACCCAAACTCACCCATCATCATCCCAAACTACATAAAAAGCAAATCACATATATTATATATACGCTATACGTGGATACAATGCATCACAATACATAAAACCATTTACAAGAATAGACACATACACACACAGCTTGTTTCCACGATTTCATCATTATTATTATTATTATTATTATTATTATTATTATTATTATTATTATTATTATTATTATTATTATTATTATTATTATTATTATTATTTTTATTATTATTATTATTATTAATGAATTTGTTTTACTTGTCTTTCAGATATTATTATGGCTACTGGTGGAGACTGCAACAGTCCTTGTAAATCCAAATTTGCAACTATTGCTGCTTTTGATCCTGTTGATGGCAAGAGAATAATTCATACAGAACGTTTCTTGACTGCGTGCACAGATGTTGCCTCAATTTTGGGTAAGTATGAAGTATCCCTTTTAACTTTTTAAGAAGAGTGTAAGGAAATTATAAAAACTATAATTCATTAATTTTATGGAAGCTGTATATAAAGTAAACGTGTGGGTCTTAACTTTACTTCATATCTTAGCATTTCCATTTTGATTAAAAGAGAGAGAGAGAGGAGAAATGGTAGTTAGTGGGATTCATATTATTATTATTATTATTATTATTATTATTATTATTATTATTATTATTATTATTATTATTATTATTATTATTATTATTATTATTATTATTATTACTATTATTATTTTTCTTGTTGTTGTTGTTGTTGTTGCTTTGCTTATATTATTTTGTCTTGCTGTGGTGGCAATCAAATTGTTCATCATTATCATTTTATTGTGTATACCACATTTCTCATCTTCATCATTTTCGTGACTGATTTTCAACAACTGTTGTTAATATTGCTTGTACTTGTTACTTATTCTACTATTTTACTTTTTTTCAGGTGATTTAGGAAATGCTTTTTCATTCCCCAAGAAAGACATGCTTGGCAATATAAAGGTAATTTTTATTGTGTTTCAGTAATAAACCGGTAGATTTTTGACCAATCAAATCATGAAATTTGTGACACAACTTCACATGTGCTCGGACAAACATAGTTGTTTGTTTATAAACAATAACGTGAACTAATTCGACCTCCATCTGATCGTTGTTATTGTTTTTATATTGACGAATGGGTGACTGGTTATCACACGATTTTCTCGATCATATTATAAACCAGTGATGATACTTTTCCGCGGATCCGCGGAAATCCGCGGTTTTCTTTCCTTTCCTCGGTTTTCCTCCTCAGATCCTCGATCCGCGGATATTTCCTTCATTTCCTCCTTTTACTTTTTTTTAATATAATAAATCTTTAAAAAATACCTCCTTTTTAAAAAAAAGATATATATATAAAAAACTAGTACTACACACTAGTACTCTTCAAGTACTCAAAAGAAGTCATCCTGCCTACTTTCGTGTGGTGCAAGAATGTTCTAGGTGAGTTTTCCGTTTTTCCGAGACTTTTCCTCCTTTTTGTGAGTATCATCACTGATAAACGTTTAAGTTTACACATAGTTTTCTGTGTTGATTCTACTGATCAAGAGGTAGAACAGTGGGTATTTTATTTAGACACATACGATCAATAGTAAAACCTGTGTAGTTTGCTGTGTCTACCAATCACTGTCATTGTTTACATTATGACGATTGTCTGAGAGGCGTGGTTATCTACCGGTTAATTGGTTTAACTCTCATTATCATCCAAAGCTCATGTTGTAAATTTTTGTAATCTGGTTCTAGACTTAGAATATGAAAACGTATTTCACTCCTTTGTTCTATTGTGTTTTGAGAACAAAAAGAAAAAGATAAAGAAATGATTTGCAAAAATCTCAAATCATTCATGAATTTTGAGAAAAAGTCTCATTCGTGAACTATTCTGTCTTTACAGAAAATTCGAGATCGATTTGGAAGTGATTCCGAAAAATATTCAACGTTGAATGCAATGCTGGAAGAGGATTCTGCAAATAAAAAGAAACCCACGACTACAGTTGTTGGAATTATTTGGTTATTGAGGTAATATTTTTTCAATTCTTTTGTCAGCCAGGCTGAAATCCTCTGAAACCTTTTTTTTTTTTTTCATTAAGTATCAGTTTATAAGTACTGACCTAATAGATTTCACTGATATTGACAGGGATGTAATCTGGGCAACAAATGAAGTTGCTACACCACAGTCTTTAAAAGGGGAATGCGATGTCAAGTTAGGGTTAACTCCAGTTCTATCTGAGAAAAGACTCAAAAGATTGAAATCTTGAAGGCATCGATGCCACTGAGTAGCTTGATGAATTAAAGGCCAGGATTTACCCAAGTTCAGCTTGTCATAATTTCGTGTCATCATTAACATCATCATAATTTTGGGAAATCAGTTTTTTGAATTGCATTCAACATATAATCAAAGTATGTTTATAATGAACGATAAAAGTGAAGGGGTTTGTTTTTGAGTTTATTTTAATAAAATGCAAAAGTTTACTGTGGGATACCTGAGTACCCAAATATCAGTATTCGATTACGTTATTTCAAGAATAAAAAGAATCACTTCGATTCCAAAATGGCTGACTATTGTTGACGTTTTCTACTTAACAAATTATCATTAGCAATCTACAATACACCACAAATGGCGACGAGCATCTAGAACCCAGATAAGTGCAATAACGTCTTCTTTTTAAAACATATCTACACGTATTTTCATTCTACCAAGCCATAAAACTATAATCTATTGACCGACTACTACCAACTATTGAGCTTGCATTCTCCAGTCTTGTATGTGTACACCAACATGCCAAGACCCGACACCTTCAACGAAGGACTAGAGTCCTTCACAAACTATAAAGAAAGACTGGATGCGTTTTTTGTTGCAAACGACATTGCCGAACAGAAACAAACAGCAACTCTGCTATCATCCATCGGGGCTAAAACGTACAACACACTACGATGTTTGACGTCACCCGACCTTCCCTTTAGTAAAAGTTATGAAGAACTTTGCAAACTGCTGTCCAACCATTACTGCCCCCCTCCACTTGAGATAGTTGAAAGATTCAAGTTTCATAAACGCAGTCAAGCGATGGACGAATCGCTTCCTGATTTTTTAGCATCCATAAAACGGTTGGCTGAACACTGCAAATTCGGAGACAATTTAAAAATGTCTCTGCGTGACAGATTTGTTTGCGGAATACGCGATGAAACCATACAAAAGAGACTCTTGCAAGAGCCAAATCTCACTTTAGAATCTGCAACAGCTTTGGCACTTGCAATGGAAACTGCCCAGCGAGATGCAGCGGAAATCCACACAACAACATCCGGCAAATCAACAGCTGATCTCAACATTATAAAAACAAATCAGCCTTTACCTACTAACAGAAGACATAACTCACAAACATACCCACCGTGCCAATCATGTGGGAAAAATAACCACAGGAGAGCCGACTGCTACCTCCGTGATGCAGTGTGTAAGTCATGCAACAAACAAGGACACATTCAGAGAGTGTGTCAGGCCAGGAGGGGCAGCCAACAACAGAGGAGAGGAGGAGACAGAACCTCACAATCCCGACAAGTTCACGAGCTAGATGAAGACAATGTTTCCGAAGATAATTTTACACTGGAAATGTTTCACATGGAAGGAAACACACCAAAAATAAAGGTAGACTTGCAAATCAATAATATTCCTACAAAAATGAAAGTTGACACAGGATCTGCTGTTTCAGTGATGACGAAGAGGGACTTCACAAAAACATTCAAAACCTTCCCAAATTTGGAAAAGACAGCTGTTCGTCTGAAAACATACACAGGTGAAACCATTATTCCACTGGGAAAAATTTCAGTTCATGTAGAACTCAACAATCAGAAGAAAATACTTCCATTCCTTATACTTGACAAAGGCAGCAATCCTATTTTGGGAAGAAACTGGTTGGCCGCTATAAAACTGAACTGGCAGAGCATACATCAGATGACGACACCTAAAGATAGATTCAATACAGAAAAATTGAAAGCTCAGTTTCAAGATATATTTTCAGATGGAATTGGAAAAATAAAAGGAATAGAGGCAACACTTCATCTAAAAGAGGGAGCCGTTCCCAAATTCCACAAAGCCAGACCAGTGCCGTACGCCTTAAAACAAAAAGTTGAGAAAGAACTAGACAACTTAGAAGAACAAGGGATAATCACAAAAATTGCAACCTCGGATTGGGCCACACCCATCGTACCCGTATTGAAAAGCAATGGAACAGTGAGAATATGTGGTGACTTCAAGGTAACAGTCAACCCAGCACTTAACACAGAGCAATACACAATGCCAAAAATGGAAGACATGTTAGCTACTTTGGAACAAGGTCAAACATTCTCTAAAATTGATCTGAGACAAGCATACCTTCAGCTCCCTTTAGACAGTGCGTCACAAAAAGTAACAACAATCAACACGTCAAAAGGACTGTATTCCTTCAACCGTTTAGCATTTGGTATTTCTTCGTCACCAGCAATTTGGCAAAAGACAATAGACACAATCCTCCAGGGAACACCCGGAGTTCAATGCAACCAAGATGACATGATAGTCACAGGGAAAACAAACGATGAACACTGGCAAAATCTGCTACTAGTCCTAGCTAGACTTCAAGAGTATGGACTGAAGGTCAATCTTGAAAAATGCCAATTCTTCCAAGACGAAGTTATCTTTTGCGGTATCAAAATAACCAAAAATGGCTTGCACAAAACCGAAAACAAGGTCAAGGCCATCATCGACGCACCACAGCCAACAAACAAAACACAACTCAGATCATTCCTCGGGCTTGTAAATTATTACCACAAGTGGCTGGAAAATGTAGCTCAAATTGCGAAGCCACTGTACAATCTTCTACAGGATAACACAAAATTTGAATGGTCAACTGAAGCTGATCACGCTTTCATTCAAATAAAAACAATGATCGCTTCGGACAAAGTCCTCATGCGCTACGACCCCGATCGACCATTGCGACTCGCCTGTGACGCTTCACCATACGGCATCGGCTGCGTTCTCTCGCACATCACACCAGAAGGCGACAAAAGACCTATTGCATACGCCTCAAGAACCCTCAATAAGGCAGAACAGAATTACTCCCAACTAGACAGAGAAGCCCTAGCTATCACATGGGGTGTTAAAAAGTTCTTCAATTATGTATGTGGCAGGCACTTTACGCTAATCACTGACCATCAGCCACTCAAATACATCTTCTCGCCCACAAAACCAGTCCCTGCAATGTCTGCAGCCAGACAACAGAGATATGCAATTTTCCTTTCAGCCTTCGACTACTCAATCGAATACAGGAACTCCAAGTCAAACGCTAATGCAGACGGATTTTCACGATTGCCTTTACCCACCACAAACTCAAGTCAAGAGGCCGATTCAGCAGATGAACTATTCTATACAGAAGTAATAGAGTCCTTACCAGTCAACGCAGCAAACGTTGCCAAAGAATCACGCCACGACAAAACACTGTCACAAGTCATACATTACGTCCAAACTGACAGATGGCCAAACACAGTCAACGAAGAACTGAAACCTTACTTCAACAAACAAAACGAACTGTCAGTGCAACAAAACTGTCTCTTTTGGGGATACAGACTCATCCCTCCACAAAAACTGCATGCAAAAATCTTAAGTGTTCTTCATGAAGGACACATTGGTATAGTCAAAATGAAAAACTTGGCTAGGGGATACTTCTGGTGGCCTGCTATTGACAAACAAATCGAGGCAACTACAAAAGGGTGCCCTGGTTGTGCTTCAGTTCAACCTGATCCACCGAAAGCTCCTCTTCACCCATGGCACTGGCCTGACAAGCCATGGCAAAGAATTCAAATAGACTTCGCGGGACCATTCATGGGATTAATGTTTCTAGTGGTCGTCGACGCCCATTCCAAATGGGCCGAAATAATACCGACATCCAATGCCACATCCATTTCAACAATCAATATATTGAGCAATCTTTTTGCAAGATTTGGTTTACCTGAACAGCTCGTATCTGACAACGGTGTGCAGTTCACATCCCATGAATTCAAATCCTTCACAAAGGTCAATGGAATCAAGCACACCCTTAGCACACCCTACCACCCAGCAACCAACGGGCTGGCTGAGCGAATGGTCCAAACTTTCAAACAAGCAATGAAAGCTTCAAAAGATGAGAAGGGTACCATCCATGCAAAACTGGCAAGATTCCTGTTTGCTTATAGGAATGCACCGCACACCACAACAAACGGGAGCCCAGCATCACTTATGTTTGGCAGACATCTGCGAACTCACCTAGACATCATTCGACCAAGCATTCATACAAGAGTATCTTCATGTCAAGACCGTCAGCTTCGCACTCACTCTTCTGCCAACACCAGGAACTTCGACAACGGAGACAACGTCCTGGTCCGAGACTACCGCGGACACCAACGATGGCAACACGGCGTAATACATGCCCAAACGGGAACACGCACCTTTGAAGTCAAAACAGCTCCCGGAGCCATATGGAGACGACACTCCGACCAAATTGTTCACACAAACACCCCTGCAATCACAAGCAAACCAGCACCAGCACCACTATTGGACATCGTCCCAAACTTCAGAACGACAGAGATACCAACCATGGTTCAAACAACCCCAGCGAATGACCGAGATCCAAATTCTACGCGGTCACAGGTCGAGGTCCCGCCCTCACCACATAGAGAATTCCCAAATTCTCTAACTCTCTCTGACAACATGTCACAGAGAACGCAATCTCAAAACAATCACAACACTACAAGTGCACCTTACACTACGAGAAGTGGTCGCAACGTTAGAAAACCTAACAAATTCACACTGTAGGCATGGCCATTTATAAGCCTTAAGCTTGACTATAATATTGGAAGAAATATTTGTGACGTTACGACCACAAACACAAAAACACTTTGCATCTACACAGCTGCATGAAGTAGACACTAGTTAAGACTATTAGAGTTCATTACTGTGTTTTCTTTTATCATTATGAACTGTTGACCACTTCAACTAGTTTAGTACTACACAGAAGAAACACTTTTTCTTACTCATCAATATGAGATATTTTTTTTTATGAACTGTTGACCACTTCAACTAGTTTAGCACTACACAGAAGAAACACTTTTTCTTACTCATCATTGATATATGAGATTTTTTTTTTCTTTCTCATTTACTCTTAATTAATCATTTAAGCTGTATAAAACAAATGTAAGAATGAATGAACCATTATGTAAACCAAAACGAGCGAAAGTATAATAGCTCATTTTTTTTTTTTACATCATCTAATTTTTTTTAAGGGGGAGATTGTGGGATACCTGAGTACCCAAATATCAGTATTCGATTACGTTATTTCAAGAATAAAAAGAATCACTTCGATTCCAAAATGGCTGACTATTGTTGACGTTTTCTACTTAACAAATTATCATTAGCAATCTACAATACACCACATTTACTTCAGTGGAACATATAAAGAGTACACTTAAAACAAATTGATAGAAATAATGAATGCATGTCTGGGATCCATTCTCCCCTCTTGTTATTTCCTTTTTATAGAAAACTATTTGTTCAACCTAGTGTTGTTCTTTACGTCTGTTCCCTAATATTTGTTGGGATTTTTAATGAGTAAAATACGTAAGGACACATTTATGCTGTTATTTTTTGTTGTTTTTTTTTATTTTTTATGTATTATTATTTTTTTTTAATTTTAGGTATAACATTAACTGTGCAATCTTTCCGATTCAATATTTCAGGGGTCTGGACTTCCTACATGCTTTATTGAATAATGTATCTCAAGAGTTCAAAGACCAAGTCATAGAAGAAAACTTGAGGCCAACTGTGCTAAGGGCTTATGAGTCTTCCCTTAAACAATACCATGGATCTATGGTGCAATTTGTTGTGTGTGTGAGTATCAGTAATCGGGAGGTCTGATAGCTCCCCAGCTCGGGGTTTTTGATGAAAGATTTTATTTTTTTTTTATTTTCTTTCTATTTGTCTCATCTTAAACTTTTAAAGATTTTTATCATTAGTTTCTTTAAATACAGTTTGAGGTGTGCATATTTTTTTTATTAATTTAAAATTCTTTCTCCTTATCTTCAATTTCACATGTTTCTCAGTATTTTCTCCTCCTTGTCTACTGCTGATCAACTGTCAACATTTCAAGCACTATCTCAAAAGGAAATTTGATTGGCATGATGAAAATGATTGTCTGCGCAGGCTTTATGTCCAGAAGAGACTTTATTTTCTGACCCACTGCTCCAAGTATCTGGTATTATGTCAGAGCCAACAAAATGGTGAAAAGTGATCTTTTTCAAGTCTAAATTTTAAAGTTTGATTTAGGTTACCATAATTTGATTGAGAAGAATAAACTTAGTTTCTCTAATTCAAAAATTCAATTTTGTACTTTATATAATTTTGACTTTAAGTTGATATTTCAGTTTATTGTTTTTCCTGAGTTAACATCAGTCTGGTGGTCGTGGGTCACATTTATGAACCTTGTTTTATTTTTCTTGTAATAAAGTCAAGCATTGCTTAGCTTGGCACATAGAGAAATGGCTTCCAGGATAAATCTATTTATTTACTTTCCTTGAACTTGATTCCTTTATTGTGCAGTCCAGCAGTAAGATGCTTAGATTTAGATCTATCGGACGAAAAGTTCACATCTTATCATTGTCAGTTCAACTCCCTATACTCGCATTCTCTTACCATAGAATGAGTGCCAGGTTGGTAACAGCATTGCCTTTGTCAAATAGAAATTATGATAATGCCAAACATGCTGCAATCTCAGTGTTGCTCTTGGTTTGGGACCTTGTGTAAAGGCGATATTCTAAGTTGCTAGAAGCTGTGGACTGTAAAAAGTAATAAACAAAAATGAATAATATATGACCTTCGTAAAAGAACAAAATATCAAACACGGCACTTTTTTGGGCTCAAAACCCTTCTTTGGTTAACAATAAAAACATAATGTATTTATGTTTTGTTTTTTGTTTTTGTTGTTGGTTAAAAGAGAGTTTAAGTCCAAAACATTCCATGTTTAGTATTTTGTTATTTTTTTTTTTTTTTTTGAGCTGTTATATTCATTTTTGTTTTTGACCTTTTGTAAAGTACTTTAAAAACCTAGTTTATGGATATTGGATTTTTGTAAAGTACTTTAAAAACTATTTATGATATTGATTTTTGTAAATACTTAACCTATTTATGGATATTGGATTTTTGTAAAGTACTTTAAAAACCTAGTTTATGATATTGGATTTTGTAAAGTACTTTAAAAACATTTATGATATTGGATTTTTGTAAGTCTTTAAAACCTGTTTATGGATATTGGATTTTGTAAAGTACTTAAAAACCTAGTTTATGGATATTGGATTTTTGTAAAGTACTTTAAAAACCTAGTTTATGGATATTGGATTTTTGTAAAGTACTTTAAAAACCTAGTTTATGGATATTGGATTTTTGTAAAGTACTTTAAAAACCTAGTTTATGGATATTGGATTTTTGTTGGGTTTTTTTTTTGTTTTTGTTTCTTTCAATCTTACTTTTATTTTTTTTTTTACTTTTTTACCTGTGACCCAAGATTGTTCCAGGCACTCTAAAAGTGTGGGGCGAGCACCATATAACTCCTTACAATAAACAAACATTTATTTTTTTGTTTACCTTTTCTTTTTTATCTGTGTAATGTTGTCTGTAAACGTTTATTATTTATTTGTTGATGGTGTGAAGCTGGAGAGAGATCTTGCTTAACATTTTCTTTATAGGACCAAAGTTGTACAACCTTCTATTCTACCTACCTTTCAGAACACATTCCGCTTCTCTCCATATCGGTCCAGTTTCCTCAAAACTCTGGCTGTTTATCCAAGTGTAACGTCTGAAGTGGTAAGGTAGTTTTTTGTTTGTTTGGTTTTTTTTTCATATTCAACCAATTCTTCTAGCAGTTGTGAGCTGTTTTTCCTCTGTGGATTTGTAATCTTGTGGTATGACACTTAACTTGTGACCTGAAGGTCCTGAGTTCAAGTTTCACTGTGGATGGTGTAAAGTTGGGTCGCTTATTATACTCGGGGTGTAAAAATCATATCTGGCCAGTAACTGCTTTGTCTGTTGTAGCGTTGAGTACATTTGTGGATGTGCACTGTTGAAAATCTTGCAAATTAACCCCCCCCCCCCCCCCCCCCCCCCCAAAAAAAAAATAAAATTGAAATTGTATCATCCTGTCATTAGTTTAATAAAATAGTTTTTTTTTTTTTTAAGTAGTTCTTCAGATGGAACTGGAGTTTATTCCCTTTTCAATACTGGAAACGGACAACAGCAATTGCTTGCTACCCTTTGGATAGTATGCTAGTCTATGGCAATGTACTTTCCACTGGATCTAACAGATCCAGCTACCCAATCACTGCTGGGTAGACAGAGGGGTCAGAAAAAAATCTCTACTTCACCTGGAATTAATCTCAGTTCCTTTGTTTGTGAAGCAAGTGCTCTACAAACTGAGCTATCAACACCCCCTAGAATAATTCAAACCCCAGTTAAAGCGCACCTCACACCTTGCCCAGGACCCGTGAGATTTTTATGGTTTGACATGACGATTTATTATAGTTCCAATTCTATCAACGTTCATCGTTGAGTGGGTGATAAGAAGAGAGGGTCTGCAGTATCAATGTGATAGTGTGTGGTTGAAAGGGGTAGCAAGCACCAAGGTTTGCTAAAGGCATCAAATTTGATAATAGCTTTATGTGTGATTTTTTTTTTAATATTTCCTTTCAGGTCATTTCAGACATTGATGCTTATTTAATCAACTTCTCTGCCACCCTCGACCTGATACGCTCATTGTTGAATGAATATGACCTGAATTTGTCTTTGACTGCGTGAGACTGGTATCACCAATTAACGTCTTGATATACAAAGCTAAAGACCTTTTTTTTTTTTCAAAACTTGGTCCATTCCGTCTTTAGAAAAATTGAAGAAGACATTTTGGCTTGTTTCTTTAACTTACAAATTTCCTAACTTGTGACTTTGATCTAAAGTGAAATTGTGACATTGAAATAAGGATCACCTGATTGTTTCCATATTTAATAAAAACTGAAACTAAGAAATTGACTGGGCCAGTTTTTGAGAAAAAATGTTCTTTAGTTTTTTCAAGGATTTATTTTGAATTAACTCAGGAAAAGATTATCTAATGTACATCAATAAATATGCAATTTAGTCGTGCAATTTTCAAATATAATATTGTGATTTTTAAAGATTTTTTTCTGAAAATTAACAATTACTTTTCAAACCCATTTTTCCCCCAATCTTGTATACAGTAGTGAAAGAGGGATATTTGATTATTGTTTCTCAATTTTTAATCGTATTTGTTTTAACATTGGTATTTGACATCTGTGATCCTCCTTTTTATTATAGCTATGCTATTGTTATTCAATGTAATACAAATTGTTTATCTGATGTTTTTCATTTACTTTTCTGCAAGCCATGTGTGCTACCATTCCCCTACTCACATCCTTTGTGATAATCCATTAATAAACTTTTTAAAAGGCTCTAACCTGAAACTCCTTTAGATTCCATACCTTATAGTATTTATTGTGTGATTGTTTTATTGATTTTTGAAGAAATATGTGGGGACATATTATACAACAGGTGTTAGATTTTTTTTTTTTTCGAACGCTGCCTTCATGAAATGTGTAATCTATTATGCCAACCTTTAATTCCATATTAAAGGTGTGAGGTATGCTCTGTTATTATAAACTATATGCAGATGTTTTATATTTAAAACATTGAAAATTATATGGGGCGATTATGAAAAGAATATATTGCCAATTTGTTATGGCTTGAAAAGTGATGCGACAACTATTTTGACAATGATTCATGATCTCTTTCCACCAATCTGTGATCTAGTCCATGGTGACCCAATATTATCCTATAAATCACCATAAGGCAGTGGCTACCGTCTTATGCGTGTTTGACAATAGTTTTCAAAATAAACGGATGTTTGGTTTTACACAAGACATTTTTATTACTGATGACAAAAGATAAATTATTTGATATCTTTTTCTCACTCTTCTCAAAACTATAATGAATGGGGATAAAAGTTGTTTTAATTTTAATTTGATTTGTTCCTTCTCTCATTTTTTTTCATGACATTTCCAAATTAGCTGATAGCATATTGGGGTTTTTAAACCACCGTCTCATGGGTCAAAAGATTGTAAGTTTGAACTGTAATGGAGAAGCTAAGATTTTTCTCTCAGAACTTCAGGGGATTTTGAACTTCTGTTCCATTACATGGTATGGGAGAGACCCCTCTAACAATGTAAACGTATGTTGGAATGTAACTCTTTGGTCTGTGATACTTAAATTTGCTAGAAGATGAGATCTGGGTATTGTATGGTGGGTTACATTTTAAAAAATATTTATCAGTCCCCATTATTTGGTTTATCCATCAGATCCAATCTCTGTGTTTTTAATTATTATTCTTTTTATCTGTAGTTTCAAGTTTATTGTTTAGTTAGAAGTTGAAATAATTTACTCCTTGTATTTGTGATTATTATCATTAATGTTTCTTTTAAAGCTTGTGTCATTTACAATGTTGAGTTTATTTAATCGATTACTTAAGGAAATCTCAGATAAAGTTTATATTTCTGTTATCTTGAATGACGGAGAAAAATAGTAGAACACTGAAAAAGATCAGTGGTGTGAAAGTTGTCTTGTCATCATTCCAGCTCAATTCATGGCCGGTTTTAGATGTTTTGTTCTACAATACATTTGCAATGATTACATTATTTCAGTTTTATAATTTTCATATATTTCCTTTTGATATTCCTGTTTCCCAAATCGAATTTCATTTCATATACTGAATTTAAAAGTGATAAAGAGTTGTGTCTCTTAGTTATCTTCCCTTCGCCCATTCCTCCAGCCAGCCTTAAGCTGTCATAATATTTGTACTCAATTAGTCTTGTTGTAACTAGGATGTTATGACAATAGATAATGATTGAACTCATGGCCAGTTGTTGTAACTCATACTTAGGACATACGCTCTTAATGTTGTTCTGCTACGCCTCTACTCTGTCGAAATAATACAAACTTTGCTGTTTCATATAAATGCAGAGTTTATGTATGCACTGAGACAATCTTATACACTCTGTAACTGTCTGTAATGAGATAAAATAGTTTTGCCTGAATTCTATTTTTCATTGAGTTTTTTGCGTTTTTTTTTCTGGTGGGGGGGGGGGGTTTGTTCTTCTTTGCTGGAAATGAAACGAGGTGACAGTGACCATCTTCAGTGTAGCCCATTGCGGAACATAACTAACAGGGTCATTTGCTATCTAGATGGACTGAGTACTTTTGTACACTTAGGGTTGTAGAAAATCCTTTGGTTGGGGATCTCAGCTTGTCATCGGAGTATTTCCGCTGTTATCGTGCATTTCTTATGGGGGGTGTTATTGTTTTGGGTTTTGTTTTTTTTCTTTCAAATTATCTCTCAGTTGTGCGTCTTGTGCCAATATATGAATTATATTATGTATGAATCAGATAATGTTTTGTGTATAATATTAGATACATGAATTAGATATTGTTGGTAATAGTACATATGTATTATAATTTCATTTCTGGCTAGGATCAAAGTGAGCTGATGATTTTAGTCTCAGGCTAGATACCAAGGGACTTTCTTCTATCATCTATTTCTGTTCCCTCTTCTATCTAAGCCCTGGGTGGGGATCCTGACCTCCCATAGAGGGCAGGAAGGTACATGCTGTGTCTTCTATCCCCCCATACCAGTTTTCCAATTGTTTCCTGTCATTGTCTTGGAATGAGATTACTTAGCTTTGTCCCGACCCTGGCCGAGGTTCCTTGGCTGGGAGGGAAACAGTCGAATGTATAGTTATAGTTTGGGAGATGATATTTTTTTACTTGTAAATCATCTCTCTGTTATGCATTGTATTATGTTTAGTTTACATATTATATGATTTGTAAACATTTGAGTGTATTCCTCTTAGTTGGGACCTGCGCTTGTGTCTGGATGAGACTTTTAGGTGATCTCAAACTAAGTATGTTGGCGGTGTGCTCTTGGAATCTACACCTGTTCCCTATTTGAACCAATTCCCCTTTGTCTCACCTTTTCTTTTGTGCTTTAATTGTAATTCTAAAACTTTTTACTATCCTATTTTCTTCTTTTTTACTGGCGCTGATATGACCTTAATGTGTTGCAAGCGCCATAAAACCCTTAAAAACAAACAAAAAACAAAACAAAAACTATCTAAGCCTATCGTCTTATATTTTTCTTGAACTCCGCATGATCTATATCATCCTCAGCTTAGTAAAATAAATCCCTCTAAGTGTCTTAGAGTCTCAACTCCAATGTGCCAATCATTTCAAATCCAATTATTTCATTACTCTTTTTTAAAATGTTCAATTAATGCTCATTTGTGGACTGATATTTTTTTTTTAATACACCAATTTTCTTATTATTTGTATATATTTTGTTTTTAATTTGTGTTTACATTTTTATGACAATTCTATGCAGACATAATATGTTCTATGCATACGTTTTTTTTACTTCTTACTTGATTTCATAATCTGATTAATATAGTTCAGTGGGAATCTGCATAAATGCTTTGTCAATGGGAAATGATTTCATTTCATCAACTTAATTACTTACTTAGCGATGATTTCCAGCACAGATTCTTTTAGATTCTTGCTTGTTGGACTCCACTTATTATTTATCAGGACACGTCCTCATACAGCCATTGATTTTTTTGTCTTACCATATTTCTTGTTCTTTTCACTATTTGTCAAGTCTATTTTAAATGATTTCAAGCTTTTTTGCTGGGTGAGGATCCTGACCTCCCATAGCGGGCAGGGAGGTACATACTGTGTCTTCTATCTCCTTATATCTGTTTTCCAACATGCTTTCTGTCTTTGTCTTGGAATGAGATTACTTGGTTTTGTCCTGACCCTGGCCGGATTCCTGACTGGGAGGGAAACAGTCAAACGCAGTTATTGTTGTGGGAGATGATATTTTCTTCCTTGTAAATCATCTCTCTTTTATGTATTATTATATTTGTTATCTTCAATGTATAATGTAAGCATTTGAGTGTATTCCTCTTTGTTGGATTTTGTGTTTGTGTCCAGATGAGACTTATAGGTGATCCCAAACTAAGTACATTGGTGGTATGCTCTTGGAATCTACATCTGATCCCTATTTGTTCCCAGTTCCCCTATGTCTTACTTTTTCTTGGGTGCTTTAATTGTAATTCTAGAACTTTTTACTATCCCATTTTCTTCCTTTTTACTGGCGCTGATATAACCTAAATGTGTTGCAAACGCCGTAAAACCCTTAAAAACAAAAACAAAAACAAACATTATTTATCAGGACACGTCCTCAAACAGCCATTGATTTTTTTGTCTTACAATATTTCTTGTTCTTTTCACTATTTGTCAAGTCTATTTTAAATGATTTCAAGCTTTTTTGCGCATATTATTTTATCAGGTAAACTGTTCCACAGCTTCTGGGTGGGGTTCCTCTTATACACCTACATCTGTTTTCCATTTGCTTTTTGTCTTTGCCGTGGAATGAGATTACTTGGTTTTGTCCTTTCCCTTGCCAGAGTCCTTGACTGAGAGGGATACAGTCAAATGTATCTGGGTGGGGTTCCTGACCTCCCATAGTGGGCAGGGAGGTACTTACTGTGTACTGTGTCTTCTATCCCCTTATACTTGTTTGCCAACTTGCTTTCTGTCTTTGTCTTGGACTTGGAATAAGATTACTTGGTTTTGTCCAGGCCACGGCCGGATACCCTAGCTGGGAGGGAAACAATCAAATGTATAGTTTGTTTTGGGAGATGATATTTTTTGTCTTGTAAATCTGTTATGCACTGGATTGTTTTGTTTACAAATTATATATGATTGGTAATTTCAGTTTCCACAATCTCTCTTCATAGGACAAAAGCTTCATACCGGGAATTTGTTTCGTCCCCGCTTGTCTGTACTACCTTCATCACTTCAATCTTTTGTGGTGACCAGACAGAGGTGGCATAGTTTAGATTGGTTCTTACTCGTGTTTTATAGAGCAGGACAAATATTTTTACGTTGATTTGGAAGACTATTCACCTGATTAAGGCAAACATAGAAATTGATTCATTTTTTTTCACATGTGTTTATAGGGAATGAGATTAGCGGAAGAGTAGCGTCCCTTGATTGGACGTCACCTACAGAGAGAACGTCCAAATGGTTTTGCGCATGCATCTCTCTTGTCCTCGCTTTCGGTAAAGTGTCTCATGCCACACAACCAACATGACGTTCTCTCTCTAATAACTTTTCCGCTCGTGACTTCCAATCAAGGGACGCTACTCTTCCACTAATCTCATTCCCTATATCAAAGCTCAAATTACTTTCTTTCATCACACCGATGTCTTTTTCATAATCCACCTTTTCAAGTTTCTTTCTCGTTAAAGAATTGCTGAAATCTGGGTCTGGGTTATACTTCCCAATAGGCAAATGTTTACACCTGTCCAAATGATAACTTAGTAACCCGGTTTTGCCCCATTTTTCAAGTCTGTCTAGATTGTCTTGCAATGTGTTCATATGTCTAGATTGTCTTGCAATATGTTCATATGTCTAGATTGTCTTGCAATATATTCATATGTCTAGATTGTCTAGCAATATGCTGATATGTCTAGATTGTCTTGCAATATATTCATATGTCTAGATTGTCTTGCAATGTATTCATATGTCTGTATTGTCTTGCAATATATTCATATGTCTGTATTGTCTTGCAATGTGTTCATATGTCTAGATTGTCTTGTAATGTGTTCATATGTCTTGATTGTCTTGCAATATGTTCATATGTCTAGATTGTCTTGCAATGTGTTCATATGTCTTGATTGTCTTGCAATATGTTCATATGTCTAGATTGTCTTGCAATATGTTCATATGTCTAGATTGTCTTGCAATGTGTTCATATGTCTTGATTGTCTTGCAATATGTTCATATGTCTAGATTGTCTTGCAATGTGTTCATATGTCTAGATTGTCTTGCAATATGTTCATATGTCTAGATTGTCTTGCAATGTGTTCATATTCTCCTTAGTTTCGTTAATATTAAATATCTGTGTCTTCGACGAACAAGTGCACTGATGATTCGACAATAATATTTTTCTTTTTACTGATGTTAAAATGTTCTAAAAATATTTCAAGCAATGTAAACCAAAAAATGATATAAATTAATAAAAGTAAAATAAAACTTTAAACCAATCTCATAGTTAAAAAAAGGGAACTAGTGAAAAATACGTTCAACAGCCACATTTTGCGAAATAGAAGTTTTAAAAATGCATTGATTTTACTGACTGATGACCCAATCAACCCAACGTGATACTGCTGACACTGTTGTGGAAATGGAAGATTTATTTATTTTATTTATCGCAATACCTAACATATCATGTTGATGGTTTTTGTTTTTTTAATGGAGTTTAAAAATTCTAAAAATGTGCAATTTTGTTTATAAAATTTGTTGGCTGATAATGTTTATGCGGAATGGAGTTAATATTTCTGCTCAAACCATTTTTTTTCTCCTTCTTTTAATCTTTATTTGGTCCCATAATGGACAGGGAGGCACTTACTGTGTCTTCTATCCCCCTATATCTGTTTTCCAACATGCTTTCTACCTGAGAGAGAAACAGTCAAATGTATAGAGTTTTGGAAGATGATATTTTTTATCTTGTAAATCATCTCTCTGTTATGCACTGTATTATTTTTGTTTTACATATATTATAGTTTGTAAACATTTGAATGTGTTCCTCTTAGTGGGGACCTGTGCTTTTGTCATGATGAGACATTTAGTTGATCTCTCGAAGTACACTGTTAGAATGCTCATAGAATCTACATACACCTGTTCTCTATTTGATTAGGACTCTCTTTGTCTTAAATTTTTCTTTGGTGCTATTATTGTAATTCTACAACTTTTTTACTATCCCATTTCCTCCCTTTTACTGGCGCTGATATGACCTAAATGTGTTTCAAGCGCTGTAAAACCCTTCAAGACAATCAAAATCTTTTATTTGACCCACGGTGTGCCTACTTTTCAATGATTCAAATATTTTTTCATGTCTCCTTTAGAATTTGTTTTCTTTGATTTTTATCGATGTGTTTTTTAGTTTTTTAGTCGTGTCTTTTCTTTTTTTCTTTTTATTTTTTAAGTTGTCATACCGTTTGACTTTTAAAAAAAAAAACATTTTTAAATTCATGAGTACAACTCCTATGAAGGCAACAAGGCTTGAATCCATCTGACTGGGTGGGGATCCTGACCCCCCATAGTGGGCAGGGAGGTACATGCTGTGTCTTCTATCCCCCCATACCCGTTTTCCAATTGTTTCCTGTCATTGTCTTGGAATGAGATTACTTAGTTTTGTCCTGATCCTTGCCGGAGTTCCTTGGCTGGGAGGGAAACAGTCGAATGTATAGTTATAGTTTTGGGAGATGATATTTTTTTTCCTTGTAAATCATCTCTCTGTTATGCATTGTATTATGTTTAGTTTACATATTATATTATATGATTGGTAAACATTTGAGTGTATTCCTCTTAGTTGGGACCTGTGCTTGTGTCTGGATGAGACTTTTAGGTGATCTCAAACTAAGTACTTTAACGGTGTGCTCTTGGAATCTACATCTGTTCCCTATTTGAACCAGTTCCCCTTTGTCTTACCTTTTCTTTTGTGCTTTAATTGTAATTCTAGAACTTTTAACTATCCCATTATCTTCCTTTTTACTGGCGCTGATATGACCTTAATGTGTTGCAAGCGCCGTAAAACCCTTAAAAACAAAACAATCAATCTGAAAAGTTGTACCGACTTTGCAGAGCTCCCATATTTTCCCAGTATTTTATAACATTTTTTTAAAGATCTTTTAAAAATCTTGACATAATTTTTAAAATCCCCATTTTTCCTCGATGGTTTAGTAATGTAGATCTAATTTGAGTTTCTTTAAGTATTGATCTTGTTAATAAAAATGCATTTACTCTATATTGTGGTATAAATACATTTAGTTTATATTGTAGTAAAAAGGCATTTAGTTTATATTGTAGTAAATAGGCATTTTGTTTATTTTTTCTCATTATTTCAATGATCAAGATTAAATGAATTCCAATTTTTGAAAAATGTGACCCTTCGTCTCAAAACAGTATTAAAATGGGGTGAGACCTTGAATTCATTGCCCGAAGTATGAAACTCAGGATTACTTTCCCTTTGTTATGGTGGAGAATAAATACAATTAATTCATTTTTTTTACTTTTTTTATTTATATATCAAAGCTCAAATTACTTCTATCACGTCATCACTTGCAAAAATCTCAAAGCTCGTATTTCTGATAATTTTAATTATTAATTCTATTGTAGCAGGCAAAGCTATCCCTACATAATACCGTTTTGAGACGTGAGTCACAAATATAATGATTCGAATGTTTATCTGGATTATAAAAATAAAAATTATGAAAAAGTCTGCAATGAAAGGTGAAGGCTTTTTATTGGGCTTTTGGCTTCAAGAAGAAGAATACTGATTTATAATTCAAAATTTTGATTTTTTTTAAAAAAAGTGTAACCTTGTTATATTGGCAATATAGGTTGGCAGCTTTCGTGTCCACCTCAACCTACAGCTGAAATTTTTAGGCAAAACTGTTCCCATTTTGTAAAAGTATTGCATAATTATGATTATTATACCCCTTTGGTTTTCAACGAAGCCCATCTGACTATAGTGTAATCGCAAATACATTACAAGGTGCCTCTATTTATCCTTTGTTTTTTAAAAAGTAGCTTTTCGTGACTTTTTTTTTCTCCATTCGCCCATTCGGTTTTACTAAAAATAGATCTTGACGTGTAATGGTATCCTATCCTCGATGATAATTCTCAATGTCAAATCATTAAATTCAAGACTCTTGGAATCTACATCTACTTCTTATTTGAACTAATTCCCCTATGTCTTACCTTTTCTTGGGTCCTTTAATTTTAATTCTAGAACTTTTTACTATCCCATTTTCTTCCTTTTTACTGGCGCTGATATGACCTTATGTGTTGCAAGCGCCGTAAAACCATTTAAAACAAACAAACATTTTTCTCCATTCGCCCATTCGGTTTTACTAAAAATAGATCTTGACGTGTAATGGTATCCTATCCTCGATGATAATTCTCAATGTCAAATCATTAAATTCAAGAATGAATCAGTCGTTGTTCAAAACAAAAAAAAAAACAAGTACATTTTGATACAGTAATGCAGGTGAGGCCTTTGGATGGGTAAAAAAAAATGAGCTTTTATATAGCGCAATATCCACTAAATGTGCTCAAAACGCTTTACAAGGGGTCCCTGGTCAACAGCAACATTTAACATGTAGGACGGGACATGATGCCTGTTTGGCGATATTACAATTTTTCGGACAGAGACAACGCTGTTAACGACCAGGTACTCATTTTACACCTGAGTACGGTGAGAGAATGTGAGTAAAGAGCCTTTTCCAAGGACTTAACCATGCGTCGAGCGCGAGGCTCGAACCCAGGATCTTCCGATCCGAAAGCGAGTGTCATACCACTAGACCACATAGCCGCACTATAATGATATGATTCTTAAACTTCTGCATTTGAAATTTCGAACTCATTCCCAAGGTCGTATGTACAGCTGCATTGTGAACTTGTTCGAAATCCTCTACTACAGGAGTTCAAGAATCTTATAATGTAACAGCTTCAACAACAACAATAACAAAAAGACAAGATACTTCACAGGAACGTTTTGGGCTTAGAGCCCTATATTAGCCAACAACAACAACAACAAAAAAGTGTTTTTATTTTTATTATTTTTTTTTTTTTGTTATTGTTGGCTGATGAGTTTTTGCGCTCCATATGTCCTGTATTAAGTATTGTGTTCTTGAAGCTTTTATATAGTCATTTTTTGTTCAATACATTTTAACAGCTTCTGGCAGCTTTGCACCCTTTTTTTCAGCTAAATTATATTATAGTGCTATGCACCTACCATTTTCTATTCGATTATATTCAATTTAATTTTATTGTTATTTATATTCCACTGCCCACTTTTGTTCCATGATTGTAATTTTTATCAAATATTATTATATTCATATATTTTAGGATGTTTTGCCTAGACTAAACTATGCATAATATTTTGTTTTAGAGAGCTTAAGATGGTTATTTGATAAACTCTCTGGGCTCTGGGGCCTTGACTACATGGAAATAAAATTGGTATTTCAACAAGCATTTCAGATGGTTTATTGTGTTATTGTATGTTTGGTTGTTTCCTGGAATGGAATGGTTTGTTAGAGGTGAGAAGAATGAAGGAATACTTGCTTTGTCGTTAAGTTAAAGATTAATATCTTTAATGCTCTGCTCTTTGGACGACATTGGGAGAGAGAGAGGGAGGGATGGAGTATTGGGCAGCGTGGATCAGTGATACGGTCTTTGCTTCGTACCCGAAAGGTACCGAGTTCAATAACCCGCCGCTGCGTTGTGTGGCCTTGAGCAAGTCACCTCGCTCTAGCTCACTTTGCGGCGCTGCATTGCGGCTGACGCCTGGGCTATTCCAGTCTTCCTTTGGAATAGACCCTAAAGACAAATTTTCCATTGGGGATGAATAAAGGGATTTTTTAAAATGTATGTAGAGGGAGGAGACACAGAGGCAAAGAGATGAGGGGAGGGGGAAATAGAGAGAGAGACTCTTGACAATTGGGTAAGCCGTTGAGATCTACCATGATGGGAAACTGCAGTCTTGATGATCATAAAGACTCATTGGTTGACTTTATGTTAATCAACATGGTTGCAAACCAATAGATGCTGAGTAGTTGGTCAGGAATTTGTTGGGGCCTAGTTGGAGCCACTTTGACACAATTTGGTAGAGTATCTCCTTTTAATATACCCTAATATTATATAGTGATGATAATCTTCCGCGAATCCGCGGGATTTTCGGGAATTTTTCAAAAATCTTCCGCTGATTTTGTAGTATCAAACGTTTTCCTCAAAACCACAAAATCGCCGTTCTGTCTTGTTTTGAAACCTGTGCTCAGTTTTGTGTAATTTGGTGACCGTCCCGTTTTTATGATGTCAGGCCAGACAGAATGGCACCAGACGTCAAAATTGACGCAGAAGACCCGTGGTGGTCTTTGATTGGTTGAAAGGGAAGGGGAGGGATAAATGGATCTAGATTTTTTACTCTCTGTTGTAGGTGCCTAGTAGCTTATTCATTTCTCTCTCTCTCTCTCTCTCTCTCTCTCTCTCTCTCTCTCTCTCTCTCTCTCTCTCTCTCTCTCTTTTTTTTTTTTTTTTTTTTTTTCCCTCCTTTATCCCTATTTCTTCTCAACCACCCATTAAGTCATCTCGTTATCTGAGATATTATATTATAAAAAAGCAATGGTGATTGGCTTAGTTTACTCTTTTTTTCCTTAGGACTGTGGTTTGAAATGTTTGAGAGATTCTTGAGATCTATTTATTTATAAGATGTACAGCCTGCTTTATATAGTAATCAAAACAAAACTTTCTGGCTTTTTGTTTAGTTCAAAAGTTTATCATAATCTCTTGATGCAGCGAGCGATTTGAATGATATTGTAGGCCTTTAATTGTTTTGTTTTCTTTTGTTTGTTTTTTTTTGGTTTGGTTTTTTTTGTTTGGTGTTGTTTGTTTTGTACTTGTTGTCTTGTTTTTTTTTTCCTTTTTTTTTTTGTTTGTTTTTGTTTGTTTTGGTTTATGTTTGGTTTTTTGTTGTTGTTTATTTTGTTTGCTTGTTTGTTTGTTTTGTTATAGACGGTCTAGTTTTTTTTTTTTTTTTTTTTTTTTTCGGTTTTTTTTTTTTTTTTTTTTTTTTTTTGTTTTTTTTTTTGGTTTTGTTTTTATTTTGGGGGCGGGGAGGTTGCTTCTTTTATTTTTAGGCGTGCCTTTTTTTTTTTTAATTTTTGGCTCAATAGTTATTATATTGGATATTTCCTTTGATAGTTTGTGTTGTGATTTGCTATTTCTTTTCTGTCCCTTCATTATGGTGAGATTTCTATCAGACTTGCTGCTGTGTGCTGTTATTTCGTAATAATCGCATTGGTCAATCCAATTACATAACAAGACGTGATTGGCTGCTTGTCTCTTCCGGTTGTGAAAATTACATAATCTGATTGGTTCTTTTTGTATCGAGGCAGATGGATTCCGATCCCGCAGGGGACCAATCCCACACCAAATCTCTCGTAGGAGTTAGTCGCATTGCCTTTAGCTTGTCTCGCCGTTTCCCTTTGCGTACTGATTGAGTTTAAATAATGTCTCGATTACGATTACTTTGAAGACACAATTAGTCTACGCTCCAAACAAAACTTTTTTGCACGTCTGCTTTCTAACTACCTTTGTTTGCCCAAGTGATCGGGGAGTGATAAGATAAAGTTAAATCAACTTCCGTTTGGTTAATTCATTCTTTATTTGGGGCAGCGTATATCATTGGTGGCTATTATAGGGGGGGGGGGGGGGGGGTAATCAATAAACGATTCGAACGAACAGCTTGCTCTGAGTTAGCTTTAGTTGCTGTGAAAATCACATGTTCACCCCCCCCCCTCTCTCTCTCTCTCTCTCTCTCTCTCTCTCTCTCTCTCTCTCTCTCTCTCTCTTCTCTCTTCTCTCTCTCTCTCTCTCTCTCTCTCTCTCTCTCTCTCCTCTCTTCTCTCTCTCTCTTCTCCTCTCTCTCTCTCTCTCTCTCTCTCTCTGTATCCATCTATCGATCCACCTATCTATCTATCTATTAGTCCCCCCCCCTCTCCGCCCCTTTCCTTTCTTCTTCTTCTTCTTCTTCTTCTTCTTCTTCTTCTTCTTCTTCTTCTTCTTCTTCTTCTTCTTCTTCTTCTTCTTCTTCTTCTTCTTCTTCATCATCATCATCATCTTCTCTTCTTCTTCTTCTTCTTCTTCTTCTTCTTCTTCTTCTTCTTCTTCTTCTTCTTCTTCTTCTTCTTCTTCTTCTTCTTCTTTTCCTCCTCGTCCTCCTCTTCTTCTTCTTCTTCTTCTTCTTCTTCTTCTTCTTCTTCTTCTTCTCTCTCTCTCATTTAGCTAACCCACATCATCCACACCAGTACCACGCATATGCAATGATATGACCTAAACGTGTCGCAAGTTCCAATACGTAAGAGTGTAAGTCCAAAATCATCACACCAGTGACGACACACAACGTGTAAATGTCGTGAAGCTTGGCGGATATCGCGTGACAAACAATACCACTGGCAGCCATGACACAAAATGACTCCACAAGCTCCACGAGCTTCATTAATCAAATTAATGTCCTCAAAGCTTCTTATGAGCTTCAGCAGCTCGATTTTCGTCGAGATAAAAGTTGTCAGATTTTTTATTTGATGTCTTTATAGTTGGTTACAAAAAAATATAACTGGTAAGGTTTATGATTTTAAAAACAAAATCTTGGGAAGGTTGTCAGTCTGATATTATTATTCGTGGTAAAGCAGAATGGTCTTCGTTTCGTACCTGGGGGAACTGGTTTGACTGAAGCCTTGAGCTGTTCTGAACTGCGGCTGGTGCCTGATATATTTCACTCTTCCCTTGAAATATAATATACGAATTGGATGAAAAATTAACTTACTCATACCCTAACTTTAATTAATCAAAAATGTACTGTTATTCTTTTGTTTAATTAGATATTTGTTAATGTGTAATTGTGTGGTTATTGTGTGAGGCTATTCTGTTGATTTATATTAAAGTATTTCTGCTTCCACGGAGATTAATACTTATCTTCTGAACCCATCTATCCCTATATATATATATATATATATATATATATATATATATATAATGTAAATTTTCACTCACATTTTTGCCGAGACGACTCGTTTCTGTGTGTTTCTCACACTTCTTCAGTCGGCATAATCCATTTTGTCATGTCCGTAGAAAACTCCAAACTCTATATATATATAATAATAAAGTATAAATGGAGTCACTCACTTATTTATGGCCGAAACACATGTTTCTGTGGTCTCCACCCACGTCGTCAGTCGGTATATTGTGTCCGTAGAATGATTTTATTCAATTCAGGGGTTCAATGTTGATGTTCTTGCGTCCTTACTTCCGTTTTGTTGTTGATTTAGCGGTGATTAGTGTTGATGTGTAGTGACATGTTGTAGTGTAGCGTACCACAATCTACAATCACTCTACTACTTATTTCTTTAAACTTAACTTTATTACTATCTGTCGAGTTGTCGTGAACTTTAACCCAACTATAACAGAGTAAAAGAGGCACCAGGTGACTCCAGTCTTGGGGAAACTATCGAACTTCTATTTGCCTCTGCCTACTTGCCACTTCTCCTACAAAGACGCGACAACCAACAGACACATACATAGACTAGGTCTCCTGTCTCCTTATTCTCACTTTTGTCTATCTCCCACTTGCAATAACATTTATATTATCTTTTTTAACCCTCTCCTTACCACCTACAGTAAAATCGTCACATTTGTTACGACATAATATACATTTTTTAAATTCAGATTTGTTTTGTACATCACAATGTTCTTTGTTTAATTACATGAACATAAAGTTGTTTTGTAGAGATATTGTTTGAGTTTTAAAAAGCCATTTTTCTGCTAGGTAAGTCTGCCATTTGGGGGAAAATAATGAAAATGATCGGGAAGGAGAGAGCTAAATCCTTATTCATACTCCCCTCTTCCTATTTGCCCCTCTCTTTCTAACACTTTTACTCTTCCGATCTCTTGTACTCCCCCCCCCCCACCCCCTCCACTCTTTGTCTTTCTCACTTGGCGCGTATCGTCGTTGATGAGGTGACAACATGCCAAGGTTGACCATTAGAGATAATGTGTCCATTATTGGACAGTGGTCAAGGATATTAGTCTCACCGTATGTCAATAATTCAATAGAATCAGTAACCCTTTTGAGCTCGTTTCACATTAATGATTTATAGGACAAGTCTCGACCATGACGATATAACATAACATGCTGTTTGTAGACTATAATAAATCATCCTTTTACTCTGCCTCCCATCTGTCTCTCCCTCCTCTCCTTCCTCCTTCCTCCTCCTCCTCTCCTCTCTCCTCCTCTCCTCCTCTCTCCTCCTCCTCCTCCTCCTCCTCTTCTCCTCCTCCTTCCCTCCTCTCCTCTCCTTCTCCCCCTCTCCCCTCCTCTTCCTCCTCCTCTCTTCTTCCTCCTCCTCCCCTCCTCCTCCTCCTCTCCTCCTCCTCATCTCCTCTCCCTCCCCTCCATCTCTCCTTCTCCCTCCGCCTCCGCCTCCTTCTCCTCCTCCTTCTCCTCCTCCGCCTCCTCCTCCTCCTCCTCCTCCTCCTCCTCCTCCTTCTCTCCTCCATTTTCTTCTCTCTTTTCTTCTTCTTTTCTTCTTCTTCTTCTTCTTCTTCTTCTTCTTCTTCTTCTTCTTCTTCTTCTTCTTCTTCTTCTTCTTCTTCTTCTTCTTCTTTTTCTTCTTCTACTACTACTACTACTACTACTACTACTACTACTACTACTACTACTTGTAAAGCGCTTTGAGCACATTTAGTGGATATTGCGCTATATAAAAGCTCAAGTTTTGTTTGTTTTTTAACTACTACTACTACTACTACTACTACTACTACTACTACTACTACTACTACTACTACTACTTCTACTACTACTACTACTACTACTACTACTACTACTACTACTACTACTGCTGCTGCTACTTCTGCTACTACTGTTGCTACTTCTGCTACAGACACACGTATTATATCTCCGCCTCACTCATTTCTTTTGTTCTCTCCCTCATACGCTTTCATGCAAAATCTCTCTCTCTCTCTCTCTCTCTCTCTCTCTCTCTCTCTCTCTCTCTCTCTCTCTCTCTCTCCATATCACACCTCCATAAGTAAGACACAGGGAGCAGATGTTATAATATGCAAATACGTGAATTATAGATATGTTATGGTAAATCCGATAGATCTGCGAGCATACGAGATGTATAATTGTGTAATGTGTGCCTTAGGAGTCGTAACCGTTCACAATGTTATCTCAGAGGAAAACACTCACTCTGAGGTCAGACAAATGACTAAACGCATTTCATTATATTTTATTTGTGTCGTAGGCTACTTTTTTCATCATAATATCTATAGATGAAATGGTCCATGTCTAAAAGTCTTCAGACAAGGACTTCAGGGAAATCATAATAATATTTAATCTAGGTTCATTTACAAATAAATTTATCTCAATTTTATCCAGTTTTGACAAGTTGAAAGCCATTTTAACCAGTTAATTGCCGTACTCTGGAAAAAACACGTATTGAAAAATGTGGCCATAAAACTTGTCTTTCAATACTATTCAATTTAAATGAAGTCCCAGGTTTGAGATTTTTTGCCAAGACGGGGGTCATTTAAATCAATCGATATTTGAAGGACGGATTTTACAAATTTTAAAATACGTGTTTTTCCCAGAGTTAACTGATTAATCTATCGATATAAATATAACGTAATAGTTTTCTGGCCAAAATAAACAAAAACGTTTTGTCGGAGTCCAGTGGACTGCAATCGTGTCATCAAGAAACAAATTACTTATTTATGTGTTGATTCTTCAAACTGATTGATTTGTTATTGACTTCATTATCTATACCTGATACCATCACCACCACCATTACCATCACCACCACCATCACCATCACCACCATCATCATCATCATCATCATCATCATCATCATCATCATCATCATCATCATCATCGTCATCGACTAGTTGAAGTCCCAGGATTGAGAGTTTTTGATAAGATGAGAGTCATTTTTATCGACCAATGCTTGAAGGACGAGTTTTCTGTGCAAAATTTTAGAAACTAGTTTTTTATTTGTTTATTTGTTTTTTGTTGTTTTTTTTTTTTTGGGGGGGGGAGGGGGGGGTTGGGTTTTTTTGTTGTTGTTGTTGTTGTTGTTTGTTTCTTTTTTTTTCAGAGCAAGGTAGATTTGTAATTTAAGGCTTAGAGTCTGATGCTTTGAGTTTTAGCGCAATTTCAGAATTCATCATTTTTATTTATCATTTGTGGACTTATTTCAAGTTATGGTCTGTTGATTCATAGGTAAGTGATCTAAATGTAGGTGTTTTCTATCTTATCATGTTATGGAAGCTAATGACATAAAAACAAAATTTATGACCGGGCATGTTCGATGCACTTAACAACCCCCCCCCCCACCCACCCCCCCCCCCCCCTGACTTTCGAAGGGAACGCACTTACGAGATGGAATTCTTGCTGGACAGTGCATAACAAACGGGTATTTTTGCTAGTCTGTACAATCTTTTAATTTGGATGTTACATATTATTTGCTCTCACTCGAAGTTGATCGATTAAAAGAAACTGAATGAGGGATGACAGGTGTTATAAATTTTAGAATGAGGATGACTGGATGCGGTTCTTCCACCTCTTTAAAGTTACATGTTTGAGGCTTTTGGAAAAAAATATATGGTTTCTCCTGGCGAGGGTATCGTCTCCTCTGAACTGGGAGATAATCTGCCAGGCTTCTGTACCAGTTAGAGGAGACATTGAGTAGCAGCCAACAGAGTGGGTCCGTGGCCATCGTAAAGTTATGGCCTGACACTGACCAAAACATGACGTCAAAATGCCAGTCTTTGGCCACAAAAGAAAACAAATCGTGAGTTATATTCAATAGTTCAGCCAATGAAATAACTTGTTTCCATGAGCACTACTAACGACAACTCACTAGGCGGTGCAAAAACCAAATAATGACGTCAAACTGCCAGTCTTTTTGGATTTCAGTGTCAGGCTATAACATAACGATGGCTACGGTCCGTCCGTGGCCTTCGTAAAGTTATGGCCTTACACTGACCAAAAAATGACGGCAAAACGCCAGTCTTTGGCCACAAAAGAAAACAAATCGTGAGTTGTATTCAATAGTTCAACCAATGGAACCAGCCATTTTCAGAATTTTTCACAAAACTTTACACCCACCCAACACAAAAACAGACATATTATCTTACTCAAACAGAAAAGCGACACCAACATTCTATACATAATATTGTTCCCCAATATAGACTATTACAGAATATCACGTTTTTATAGCTATAGATAGTATGCGCTTGGCTAAGAAGCTCATAACATTGCCATCCGGAAGTATAACGGACCAACACACAAAACTGAGTGTATCCATGAACGTTTATAGTCGGGTTAATACAGTTCAGTGAGCATTACTCATAAACGCGGATGGCCAAAAACAATAACAGAGACCTGAGTGACGTCATCTTCGAACTATCTATAGCAAAAAGAAATGAAATCTGAATGAGAAAAGTGACGGTTCCATCGCAACAAATGTGACGATTTTCCAATAGGTGATAAGGAGAGGGTTAAAGTTTTAATTTCCATTCCAAAACCAGCTATATTTAGAATCTATTATAGTAGGAATGAATGATGCTCACCAGAAGCTTTATTTGTCTAAGTCATGTCTTGATTTTCATGTCGAAAGAGCAAATTTCCTAAGTCTCCATAACCACATAGACATTAAATCGTATTATCTATAGGGGTGAATTTATTTTTAATTCAGAAAAGTGAGTGGAGCAGGCACTTATGTTAATGACAAAAAGAGATGAAGTGAGTAGGATCGTGGATAGCTCATACGGTAGAGTACGCTCTCCCCAGCCAGGCGGAGTTGTCGTATCAGTAAGGTTGCGGGTTCAAACCCCCATCACCGCCGCGAAATTTGTATTCTCTATTGTCTTCTGGTACTTTCCTACTCACTTCATCTCTTGTTACCATCTATAGGGTAACCTATATATAGAATGCACTTGGCCAAGGAGTTCACAACATTGCCATCCGGAAGTATAACGTACCAACACACAAACTCTGTGTAACCATGAACCTTATAGTCTGGTTAATACAGTTTAGTGAGAACAACTCACAAACGCGGATGGCAAAAACAATAACAAACGCCTGAGTGACGTCATCTGCATACTATCTATATAGGGTAATCTCTGTGGTGAGATAATATTATAATATCAGGTTTGATCGGCATTCAATGAGTTCGGTCCTCAAATCGAAGAAGACGATTTTTTTCGGAAAACAGATTGTTCAAATGTTTTTTTTTAAAAACTTTTCAAACTAGTAGCTTTTATATAGAGCAATATCCACTAAACGTGCTCAAAGCGCTTTACAAGTGGTCCCTAGCTAACACCAACACTTTAACAAATAGGACGAGACACGACGCCTGTACTACAATTTTACGGACAGAGGTAACGCTGTTAGCGGCTATGTACTTATAATTTTACATCAGAGTACGGCGAGAGAATGTGAGTAAAGTGCCTTTTTCATGGACTCAACTATGTGCCGCTCAGAGCGTGACTTGAACCCTGGACCTACCGGTCAGAAGGCGCGTGCCATACCACTAGACCACAAAGCCGCACATATTTTTTTCCTTCTGCTTTACCTGACACCGTTACATTCACTCATTTTCACACGTTTACCAAACTCTAGTATCGTTGTCTTCAGGTCATTATTGAGTTTGAATGGGCTGATGTGAAATTGGCAATTCTCTTAAAACGATGTAAATTGTCTCTTCTTTCAATTCGAGAATGAGGGTGAATTGTGCGCTGCGGTTCTTCCACCTCTTTAAAGTTACTTGTTTGAGGTAAATATCTTCACTGTGCTTGCCGAGTTCTTCGAATCGCTCTTAAAGACGTGTTCACAGAACCACAAGAACTTGGATTTGTGATTTCTTTCCTTATTTGGAATTCTGGTTGGACAGTGCATAACAAACGGGTGTTTTTGCTTTTGCTCTCACTCGAAATTGATCGATTAAAAAAACTGAATGAGGGATGACAGGTATTATAAATAACTGTATCGGTAATGGCCGCTACACTCTTTAGTTAAAAGCCATCAGTTAGAAACGTGACTAAACCCGTCAATTAAACAAGAAAATGTGTTGTCAAATTAGAACATTTGGATAACGATACGGTAAATAAGATGAAAAATATAATTCTGTAAATAAGATCGGGCAAAGTGCGTGAAGTGTTTGCCAAGATCGGAGTGATATTTGCAATATTGATGGATTATATGTTTTCTTTCTTGCTGAAATGAACAGAGGGAAGCCACCCTCCGACGCCAAACCCACAAATGTCTAGCATGTCAAAATTAAATTGCACAAGCCAAACTGTCATTTCCGCCGGTTGACTCCTTCCCACCCACACCTTCTGTTCACCAGATGATTGGCCGCCACAAGTAAAACCAGCGGTCTAACTGTATTAATTGTTTAGCAGGCATAATAATATGTCTTACATGCCCTTAGTTCTGGAGTTATTTCCTCTTTTTGTTGCATGAAGCCGTCAATAAATTATAATCGGAGAACCCGCATCTTTTACACTTTACTCTTCTTCATACTACATAATCACATATCTAATTGCTTGGTCGACAATATGTTTGAGATAAACATTGTTTTTGTCTTTGTTGTTTTTTGTTTGTTTTTGTTTTGTTTTGTTTTTGTTTTTGTTTTTTTTTTTTTTTTTTTTTTTTTGGTTTGTTTTTTTTTTTTGGGGGGGGGGGGGGTTGTTTGATTTTTTTCGGGGTTTTTTCGGATTTTTTTTAATTTTTTAATTTTTTATTTTTTCGTTTTTGTTTTTGTATCGTAGTAAGACTGAATATGTAACTGTTCAACGCACCTCCTCCGATTGAATAAATGAGACTTCAGAGTTGTTTATCTTCCATTATCTCTGGTTTTATTTTCCTTTTAAATGTTTCACAATTTGCACATAGCTGTGCGAAATAAGTATCCTCCTTGTGAAGTGTTTCCAATTTGAGTGTTTAACTTTGAAATCTATTTTTTTTCTTTGCAAAGTTCTCTACTTATAGAGCCCATTTGCTTAAATTACAGAGCATTTGAACAGCACGAGACGAATACACATGCTATTTTTTTCAAGTCCCCTCTTTCATTCAGCAGGGAATGGATAGTTTGGTCAAATTCAATTCTAGTAGAATCTTATTTTTCGTGAGACTAGTGAAAGACCCACGGAGAATTAAAGGCTGCTAGGAACAGGCACTCGTATTCTAAATAATTATACTATTGTATAGTGAAAATTAACAGAGATCGGGACTAATCTTCTCGGCCACCAACGATCAGAGCCGGTCTATTATTAAAGTCTATAGGAGCTCGCAATTGAGTCTGCCAATAGGGCGGACAGATCGCAATTCCCAACCTCGATCAATGCGGTTTATTTAAAGTGACGAGCCTAGCAAATTGAGTGCCATATGCGACAGATTATTCAACGTCAAATGACGATTTAATGCCCAAGCAGATTTTATAGAAAAAACCAATTGACCGATCATCGTGTCTTTGCAGATTTTCTAAACAATCATTTGAGTCAAAGGGTGAGAGAATTATCCTGAATCTAAGAAAGCTTTGCAAGTTACTCTAATATCAATCAGTAAAAAATAGTTGTAATAATAATTTTAGGATTTGCCAATAATTCTATGCTCATTGTCAAAAATATAACATCGGCTGTACATAACAATTTGGACCCTAACCCTATTGTTTGTTTTGTTTTGTTTTTTTTTGTTTGTTTTTTTTTTTTGTTTTTTTTTTTGTTTTGTTTTTCAAAAATAGAACAGGTTAATTTTATATTCATAATAATGTAGTTGTAAGCAATTTTATTGTTGTTTCTGTTTCACAGTACAAACACCGGGGTTAACTCCCGATTCATTATATTTCAAGTTTCTAAAGGATATATTTTCCTTTCAACTTTTATTATATATAATTATTGTCCAATCTAAGACGTCAAAAATCAATAGATCGATACCATCTGACTGACACATCTCCTACCATAATATTCTATTCCTTTCTTCATGACTGTGTGTTTTCCTCACGTACTTAAAACCAACAACTCATCCTATACTATCCTACTATGACAAAGAACATTGGCCAGAAATCTTTAACTCCAATTATCGATTCATCGAAATGATTTGGAACTTCTAAAAACTGCCAGACTGAGACTTCTTTGAAGTCATAGATTGAAGACTTTGTGACAAGTTTAGGGTCAATTCAATTGAGCTTTTGTGTAGATAGTAAAAGTTTTCTGTCGAAATTTTTAAAAATGGGTTTTGTCAGATGACGGCCGTTATGAAGCACTTCGGCCTTCAATTCTTGTTATCAACAAAGGGAAGCAATCAACTACAGAGTGTGAAAGTACCAATTACCTCCCTTCCCTACAGCTACAACATGCCATCAATTATTCCTATAGTTCTTTGACCTCGTCATTCAGCAGTTGCTCCGGTCCAATTTCTAAGAAATGTCCTAACCATCCGTAAATAATACTGTGAGAAAAAAGCCTCCGGCATACAGAAGAAAGTCCAGTTGAAACAACGTACAGGACATGCAGAGCATTAAAGATTGTTGATGTTTGGCTTTGTTAATCAAGCGTTAATCGATCTCGATATCTGTGGAAAAATCGAACGCATTTGAGCTTGGCAAACGAGTAAAGCGTTGACTGTGAGTTCCGACGTCATCATGTTTATTTCACCAATCATCGAAGGACCATTATGAGCGGATAGTTAAGGAAATGAAATTTAGAGATTATCTGCGCTTAAGAGAATTCAAGAAAAATTATCAGAAACAAAGGGAACGAGTTCAGACAGCAAAAAAAAAAAAATAATAATTCAATTCTGTTCCAATTTATCTCCCTGTGTCTATTCTTACAATCACACACACACAAAGAAGCCACGAAAATGGTTCATTAAAATGATAAGAGTGTGCATCTTGGTTTGCAACAATGATACATTTAAGGATGCCCCCCCCCCCCCCCCAAAAAAAAAAAAAGAGTTGTACGATTGTTTTATAAGATGGTCTTTGTATTATCCCTTACTAACCCCTGACCGAGACAGTAGTTGGGTTCCATGTCAGATTTTTGGCTTGGTCGATATTATGGTTACATCAATTATATTTATATGGGTCATTATAATATATTATAACTCATATTTTGGTATATCGAAAATATTATTGGTTGAACTGGATTGAATCAATTCTAAAAATCTGTACAACATTGTAGTTTGGGAACTAACTCTAACTTGGCGTCTTTCTGAGACGGGAAAAATAATCTTCCGCAAAAAAAAGGAACATCCATGTCGGCAAAAGAAACAAGATAGGACTAGATAGGCCAGACTATATCATGGACCCATTCCAGAACCCGAGACAAATTCAAATGAATGATAGGTGAAGAGTCGACTGTGAACTGATAAATAACAATCCGTGTCATGAAGTAGAGATGGTCTGATCATACATTTTAGAGGAGAAAGAGAGGGAGAGAGAGAGGGGGGGAAGAGGGAGAGAGATAGAGAGAGAGAGAGGGAGAGAGAGAAAAAGAGGGAGAGAGAGAGTGAGAGAGAGAGAGGGAGGGAGAGAGAGAGAGAGAGAGAGAGAGAGAGAGAGAGAGGAAGACAGATGGACAGATAGAAAGATAGAATTCATACGGTTATTGCATTATATGACTAATGTAAATATTGTTGAAGTACTGAACATAAAGGAGAGCTGGCATGTTACGTTATCAATGATATAGAAGTCGATGAGATCATAAGGTGAGGTTAGATAGAAGTTAGAGGAAGAGGAGGATGAGAAGGAGGGTTATAAAGATAAGGACGAGAAGGAGGGGAGGAGGAGGAGGAAGAGGAGGAGGACGACGACGACGACGAGGAGGAAGAGAAGAAGAAGAAGAAGAAGAAGAAGAAGAAGAAGAAGAAGAAGAAGAAGAAGAAGAAGAAGAAGAAGAAGAAGAAGAAGAAGAAGAAGAAGAAGGAGAAGAAGAAGAAGTAAAATGACAATTCTTATCCACAGGATCTCAGTCAATATTGTCTGATGTAATATGGGCCTCAACAAGCAGCACGTGTCTCGTCAACCGGAAATGAAAACCCGATTCAAAGGCATTTCCAAAGATTCCCTTGTGGCGCCGCTGTCCTTTCGTTTCAACAGGCATCCGGTGAGAAGATGCGGCGGGAAAGGGGAGGCAACTCTCTAAACGGGATTTCCTTTGTGTATCTTCGGACACTTTGGAAGAACGGAGATGGATGTTTGCAAAGAGGTTGTCGTCGACCGTTGATCTTGTTGAAGAGTGAAGTTTAACTATAACTGTTATTCTTTATTTAGGCGAGTATTACTCATAGATGTATGACTATTGCAACGTATGACTATTGCAACGGTATCGGTATTCACAGATTAATGAGCGAACGTTTTATACTGCTGGAAATTTCATTTTATCAAATGACTTTACATAAATGTTTATTTTGTTTGTAGCTATCTATATATTCATTTATTAATCAGTATTGTTAGACATCAACGGCACAGGAAAACAATTTAAAGTGATGATTGAATGGACTGTTAAGATTTGCTCTTCAATAAGGAGTAATTCAACCAATGCACCATATTAAGCTATTAAGCCTATAGTAAGATAAGATAAGTTAAGATAGATAAGATATTATAAAAAGCCCTTAAATCACAAGTTCTTGTGTGATGAAAAAGTTACCGTCAATGACGTGTTATTTTGTGTTGTAACAGATTGGTGAACTGCATCGGAATTTCCCTTTTTTTTTTCATTTTCAAATTTCATCGCTTTCATCTGGCCTTTGAGATATCTATCCTGTCATCCGAAACGGAAATTGTTATCAAAAATCGCCATTAATATTTGTCACGCACACCGAGTGCCGACGGACTCCAGCAATATTCACTACTGCCACCATTTATCATGTTTTCAGCCAATCACATCTGTTGGCCACACTCATTCATCTTGTTGCTGCTTGCTGCGGTAACGGCACCAGCAATGTTATATCGACGGGAATCATTTTCAAGCAAGGAAATTGAAATACCCTGCATCTTCAGGGTAAAAGTCAACTCGTTCATCATTTTTGGTGACGTCGGTGTGCGATTGGTTACAGAGTCTCGGCTTTTGTCAAACTCGAGCAGTAATGGGAGTGGTTATTCTGCCGTACTCTGAAAAAATAATTTTTTTAAAAAATTTGGCCGGAAAACTCGTCCTTCAAATATCGATCAATTTAAATTGAACGAGTTTTTGGCCAGATCTTACAATATGGCTTTTCCAGAGTACGGCAGAATGGGGCGTGTCCGTGGTTACGGGGTCAAAAGGAACCAACCGCGTCAATCTTGTATTGTAATGAACGAGATGAAGACAATTCAGTTTAATGTCAAAATGATCAGAAATAGAAGAATAAAGTTTATTAAATTGAAGAGGAGGAAAAAAAACTCACTCTTCTAATCAATGACATTCATTATTATGGGCTCATTGTTATAATGCTTATATTCTCTCAAACAAACGCAAAAAAATGTAACATTATAAAATCAAGCCCATAATTGCGTTCGGTTATCAGACCTGCCAATATGTGCAGACGATCCCAGCTTTACGTTCAGTAAAACTGGGTGATTCAAAAGTCTTGTTAGTATTTGAATCCTGAATTATGAAAAACTGAATAGAGAAAATAGAAATCAAACGGTTATCCGTACAATAATTTCCGTCTTAAGACAAAGGGTCGCGTATCGTGAAGTGAAAAAAAAAACATTTTACTAGAGCGCCAAAAAAAAAAAAAAAGATTATGGTTCCTATATATTTTAATCTATCAAGTGGTATATCTTATTTTTATAATTAAAACTTATAATTTGGTGATTTAGTCACGACATCCAGATAGAAAAATACGCGTATGGGATCAAGATTATCTCTCTCCTTACCAACTATAGGAAAATTGTCACATTCGTGTCGATGCAACCAACATTTTTCTTATTCAAATTTCTGTTGTACATCATTAAATTTGAAGAAAATGAACATGTGTTGTAGAGCATGTTTTGCTAAAGAAATTATTTATCGCAAGAATTGGCTGCTATTGTGTTTTCTGTATTAAAAAAAAATTTTAAAAGAAAGGACCGTAAGATTTTGATTTGTTATAGCACAGAAAACAGTGATCTCTTGAGAGTCCGTCATGTTCTAAACGTTGTTTTAAACAAAAAAAAAAAAAACATCCTTAAGTTCGTGGTGAACTTATCGAAACCTTATGATGCTAACATTAATGATTCTTTAGCTATTAAAATTCTTAACCCCGACGGGACTTTTGAAATTAGCAACTTAGACTGTGACACAAGTGATTTTAGATCGAGTATCGAAAAGTTTGTGTCATCGTCTCTAAACTACATCGGATAGACATGGACATTTTCAGGACATTAGAAAACGTTATTCACAGACAGATATGATTTGAATCTTTTATAGTACAGATACACATTTGTTTAAATCTCTATTCAGTTATTCACAATTCAAGACACAAACCCCGACAGGGCTTATAAATCAGGCTGCACAAGAAGCTTACTTGACACTGATAGTAAACACACTTCCTATCTGTAAAATAGCTAAAGTACAAGGCATCCTTTCTTTGTCCTCAATAAGTGGACGCAATTGGATTCTAATGAGATCTTAACGCAACACGCTTCTTTTCAACCTAGATATCGGCCCTACTTCTTCTTCTTCTTCAGCTTGTTGTTGTTGTTGTTCTTCTTCTTCTACCACTCCTCCTCCTACTACTCCAATAACACCAACAACAACAACTACTACTACTACTACTGCTACTACTACTACTACTACTACTACTACTACTACTACTACTACTACTACTACTACTACTACTACTACTACTACTACCACTACTACTACTACTACTACTACTACTAACTACTACTACTATACTACTACTACTACTACTACTACTACTACTACTACTACTACTACTACTACTACTACTACTACTACTACTATACTACTACTACTACTACTACTACACCTACTACTAACTACTAACCTACTATACTACTACTACTATCATACTACTACTACTACTACTACTACTACTACTACTACTACTACTACTACTACTACTACTACTACTACTACTACTACTACTACTACTACTACTACTACTACTACTACTACTACTACTTCACACATCTTGGGTTAAATTTCATTTAACAATATCTAGCCAAGACGTCAATTTGAAAACTTGAAGTCCGGACTGCCATCCATTTCACAATGCATAATTCACTTCCCTTGAATTGGCCTAACGCCCTCATCTCACACCACGCACTCAATTCATTTACTTTCTCCCACCGAAAGGGGTTTGTTGCCCCCTTAACGTAATAAAATGAAATAAATTTCACGGCTAGACTCCTAATTTGATAAGGGAAGGACTTTTGTCTGGTCATGGTTAGATTTGGCTGTAACTAAAAGACGTTTTATTGCATCAGATTTCATTTTTACTGGTCTTAGATTATATCAAAATACTTCGAAATGTCTTGTATTTGTAAAAAGTGATATTTGTACCGTCCATGTCTATACAAACAAAAAATTCGAAAATGTGTATCCACAATAAAACCTTTAAAAATTAGCATAAAAACAGAAACCAATAAATCTATATTGTTTTTGGTCTCAGTCGAATTATTATAATACGTCTTGTTCCCTGTAAAAGTTGTTTTTAAAAAAATGTAAAGCAAGCTTTGATACCGGGGGTCGTGAGTTACAATACAAAATGAAAACCTGAAAAAGCTGCTTGTTTGTTTACTTGATTGGTTTTGTTTTGATTTTTTGGTTTGTTTTTGTTTTTGTTTGTTTTGTTTTTTGTTTCTTTTTCTTTGGGGGGGGGTCGTTTTTTTTATGGGGGTTTTTCTTACCCACTTTTTGTTCTTTTTAATGTGTTATTTCTATCTGTATGTTATTTTGTTTTCCGTTTTTTGCAATGACCCATGCAGTAGAGTTTTGAATTTAGTCAAAAACGAAGTAAACTTAACTTTTAAAATCTGGAACAAATCTAGTTGAAATCAAGAAATCTAGAAATATCTATTATTTATTGATTGCTCATCGCTGCTTTCTCAAAGAAAATCACACTGAACTACAATTCGAAATTCGGAGAGAAAAAATATATCGAATCGATAATGGAAGTCTAGTGAATACAATTAGTAAATATGAATTATTTGTACAATATTTGTGCACTTCGTGGTTTTAGATTGGGGCGGTACACTGACAAATCGCTTTTTTTTTCATTTTTGACAGAAAACTTTTATTTTCAAAGATCGATTGATTAAATGCATTTCCCAAGTTGTCAATGGTAATAGGATCCAATAGTCTGATGTCACGTCCGCCCAGCAACCAGCAGCTTGGTTCTAAACAAAGAAAATCGGTACTTTTTATTCTCCATGCTGGCTATAACTTTTTCACGTGTCATGTGATCAGAATGTATAAAAATCTAAACATGATCAGATTTATAATGATTTTTTCCTCTGGACACACTGTTATGCTCGTTGGAGAAATATTTCATTAGGTCGTCCGCAATTGTTCCGATAGTTTAGAACCAGTTGCTAAGTTAATATGCGTCATTACGAGGGAAGTGACGTCACGACTGTTGAAGGCTATTGGAGAAAGTTATTTCCTGGATATTTGATTTTGATGAATAATGCACTATGACATTGGATGTTAGTTTCATGTTGTAATTAATAGAAACTCTTGAATGTATAGATAGAATGCGCTTGGCCAAGGAGTTCACAACATTGCCATCCGGAAGTATAACGGACCAACACACAAACTCTGTGTAACCATGAACTTTTATAGTCTGGTTAATACAGTTTAGTGAGAACAACTCACAAACGCGGATGGCAAAAACAATAACAAAGGCCTGAGTGACGTCATCTGCATACTATCTATACAGGTGGACATGTCAAACGAATGTTGATAGGGAAAATTATACATCGAATTTTGACCATGACGCTTATTCTTGTGATTTTCAATTTTCAATTCAATTCAAATCTTTACTTATTGTCGGCATTTAAAAAATGTTTCATAGATAATGTAGTCAGGCTAATAGAAGCCTTTGACCGACATAGGTTTTAATACATAGTGCATAAAAATACATAGTATATACAGTGATATGTATCCGAAATTGTCAGATTAAGACTGAATGTTATTTATATGACTCTGAAAAAATGTTATCGATTCATAAAAGTTACACAAAGCATTTAAATAATTTTAAAGTCTATTTATAGCTCTTAAATGATAGCATACGAAAAAGAAGTGGAAAGGCTACACTTTATGAAGGTTATTCTTGATAGCTTCGTTTTCATCATTAGGCTATAACTGTCAAAAGTTTTAATAAATAATGTTGATTCGTTCACTTTGTAGTATTTGAAAAGAATTGCGGTTTAGTGGTTTGAATAGAATCTTCAATAAATATACATTGTAGCTCTTTAATTGCGGTTACTACTGACATCTTTCAAAGATTCATTACGGCAAATTCTGATGGACAGAGGAAACAAAACAAAACAAAAAGACGGAAACGAAATAAATACCTGAATAGAGTGAAAAAAAAAACCCAAATAAATCTTGGGGGAAAAAAAACAACTTCCCGCTTGTGTTCAATTGGAATTCAAGTTCAGCATATAATCATCGAGATGAAAAAGATATAGCCCCCAGTGAGGTTTGAACTCACGACCCTGGTTTACAAGACCAGTGCTCTAACCACTGAGCTATGGAGGCACGACAATACTTGAGTTATAAATTGCAATTGTTGTAACACAGTATAGTTTTCAAAGTCTTTGAAATGTCGACCAGGCAGATGAATATGTTTCTGTCTCAATAATATTATATATATAGAACGGAGTCGACGATATTCAGGTCTTTGTTATTGTTTTTTGCCATCGATGTTTATGAGTAATTCTCACTAAACTGCTTTAACCAGACTATAAACGTTCAATGTTACACAGGGTTTTGTGTGTTGGTTCGTTGAACTTCCGGATGGCAATATTTTGAATTTCTTAACCAAGCGCACATCATCTATAGATAGTTCGAAGATGACGTCACTCAGGTCTTTGTTATTGTTTTTTTGCCATCCGCGTTTATGAGTAATGCTCACTGAACTGTATTAACCTGACTATAAACGTTCATGGATACACACAGTTTTGTGTCTTGGTCCGTTATACTTCCGGATGGCAATGTTATGAGCTTCTAAGCCAAGCGCAACACTATCTATAGAACGAATAGATATGACGTCTCTCGGCTCTTTGTTATTGTTTTTAAATCTCCAGTTGAGTGATTAGTTTTCACTTGATAACTGGCTCTCAACTATCGGAACAATGGCGGACGCCCTTATGAAATATTTCTCCGACGAGCATAAAAGTGTATCCAAATGAGAAAAACATTATAAATATGATCATGTTTTGACTTTTACACATTCTGATCACACGACATATGAAAAGTTCTAGCCAGCATGAAGAATAAAAAGTACCGATTTACTTTGTTTAGAACCAAGCTGCTCTTTGCTGGGTGGACGTGACATCGGACTATTTAATCCTATTTGGTTAGATATAAGCTGGCTTCGCTGAGATCATACGGAATGAGTCAAATTTTGCATTTTAAAAATTCGTAAAACGTGTTTGATTTTTATTTCCACCGGTCCTGTCCTCTGTCATAAACAAACGGCTGACTTTCCTGAATTCTATTTTTCTACATCAAACGGAGAGAGAAAAAAAAAAAACACGTTTTCAACTTTCTGTGTTATCGGTGCGTTATCGGTCCGGCTGCAGACGACTCAGTCCTGAAACCTATTGACGACCATTATATTATGTAGCCTTAGCATCCCATAGATAGTAACCTGATCGCATGCTCTAGGCACAAGGACAGCAGTATTTATAACGTAAGGGGATAGTAAAATAACCGTCAATTGATGGCGGCCAAGACGGGTCCAGCCTACTATCACCGACCCAGAACGTTAGACATGTCGAGGATAAATCTTTACAATAATTATATAGATCTAGTTATGTTGAGCCTCTTGTCTTGTGGTAAGAAGATAAATAATCATAAATGACAATCTCCCTCTCTCTCTCTCTCTCTCTCTCTCTCTCTCTCTCTCTTTCTCTCTCTCTCTCTCTCTCTCTCTCTCTCTCTCTCTCGATCGACTTTGTCTCTGTTCTATCTATCTCTTACTCTGTCATATTTCCCTTCCATCTTTATACCTATTTTTCACATCCTATCTATCGATCTATCTATTTATCTATCCACAGAAAAATGTGAGTGACCTTATTTATTTTATATGCTCTAACCAACCAAATCGAGCACTCTCGTACCTACAAGTATCCGCCAACACTCATATATATATTATATAAGTATCTATCTATCTATCTATCTATCTATCTGTCTGTCTGTCTGTCTATCTATCTATTTATCTATCTATTTATCTATCTATCTATCCATCTATCCATCAATCTATCAATCTGCCTATCTGTCTATTTGTCAATGTATCTATTTATCTATCTACGTATCTATATTTCAATCTATATAAAACATATCAACAGATAATTTTTAAAACTTGAACACTGTCCTAGGACATCTCTATAGATACCGCTGACACCGTGCTATTTATAACCTCACCCCAGTTCTACTTTCACCAAAATGGCCAGATTGAGACTGACCATGTCTTGACCATAGCTCGCAGTCAAAACCGCATTAGACCGCCATTCAATTCTAATGAAATAAATGGGCAAATAATCGACATAGTGGTATCGATTTTACAATTATGTGTGAGAACGCGTTTGCTGGGCAAAGGTTGCACTTTTTTGTTTTCTCGTACATTTCTTTGATAGTGCTATTACCTCCTCCTCTTCCCCATCTTCTTTTTTTTTCCTCATCCTTCCCTACTCTTCTTTCTTTCTCTTCTTCTTCAACCTCCTCATTCTCCTCATTCCTCCTTGATTTCATTACTTTTTGTAAGATGGAAGTTGTGGTAATCATATGAATGAGACAATTATTCTACAGTGAGTAGGCAGGCAGTCGTATCAAGCGCTAAAATGTGCTTATATTATCATCATCTATAATTAGAGAGTCCCAGGCTTCCTGTGAGTTTGTTTTTACATTGATTAATCAATTTATTTATCTTGATAATTGCACAAGTTTAAGTTGGGTATTCTGATAGCAGCTCAGTTGGTAGCGCACTTGCCTAATCAGAGAAAGGAACGACCTCAACACCGGAAAAATTATATTACAAAAAAATGAAACAATTGAGCTATTATATAGCGTAATATCCACTAAATCTGCTCAAAGCGATTTACAATGGGTCCCTGGTCAACAGCAACATTTAACTTGTAGGACGGGACATAACGCCTATTAGGCGATATTACAATTTTTCGGACAAAGTCAACGCTGTTAACGGCCAGGTACTCATTTTACACCGGAGTACGGTGAGAGAATGTGAGTAAAGAGTCTTTTCCAAGGACTCAACTATGCGCCGAGCGCGAGGCTCGAACCCAGGACCTTCCGATCCGAAAGTGAGTGGCATACCACTAGACCACATAGCCGCACCTGACCTCGCTGTCCGCCCAGGTTGCTGAATTTGTTAGAGTTCAGGGAAATGGTAGCATAGCATCCTAACCAAAGGGTAGGAAACAAGGGCCACTGTCAATTTAACGCTACATGAACTGGAATAAGCTCCGGCATTCTGGGCTGTTGTTGTGATACAAACAAAAGTGTTGGATCGATAAAATACTAATACTACTATTGAGTGGTATTTTGTGTGTGTGTGTGTGTGTGTGTGTGTGTGTGTGTGTGTGTGTGTGTCTAAGTCTTATAATAATATAAGTAATAGAAAATCATAAGTGGGTTGTAAATGTCTCACAAAACTGTCTCATAAAATAGTTCACTTAGTTGATTGGTCTTGGTTGCTTATTTTTTATTTAAAGCCTCAAATCTGTGTCGGCCATGGGTTACTCAAGTTTAGAACCGTTAAAGGTGGGGAAAGAGAGTTGTGGGTGGTGGAAAAGGAGAAGGGGAGTGAGGCTGTACTTGATCAACCCAATTGTTATTAATCGTGTCTTTATGTGTTTTCTATTTTGTCGTTCTTTTCATTTTTGTATTGTTTGTTGGGTTGGGTTTTTTTTTGTTTTTTTTTTTATGGGGGGGGGGGGGGGGGGGGTTGTTTCTTTTTATTTTATTGGCGGGGGGAGGGGGTAGGATTTTTGTTTATTTGTTTTTTCTTGTTTTGTGTTTATTTAATTTTTTTGTTGTTGTTTTCTTTTTGTTTCTTTGTTTGTTTGTTTTTTTTGTTTTGTTTTTTGTTTTTTTTTTTTGTAGGTTTTTTTTTTTGTTATTTTTTGTTTGGTTTTTCTCTGTTGTTGTTTTAATGTGCACCTACATTTGTTTGTTTGTTCATGTTTTTTAACTTGATATTAAGATCCGCAGCCTCAGGGGCGTGGCTATATTGGTTGATTTGGTGCCTGGCACCGCATCCAGCTTTTAAAAATGGATTACAGCATTTTTTAAAAGATAAAACTGAGAAATGGTATATATCTACTGCCTCTTACTAATTTCAGTAAGTCTTAATTTTTTATTCTTTCGATTGTATTTACAAATATAACAAATATAACATGTTTTAAGTCATTTTCTTCTGATTCTGGTATCACCTTATACTGTATGCATGCCACGCCACTGCGCAGCCTGTAATTGGATATCTCTATTCCCGAATGATTTTTTGGATCCGCTTTATCAACAACACAGAACTTATTGAAAAAGACGTCAATTATAATTCCTACTCCGGGGAAATATATATTCTGGGCATACATTTAAAAAGGACTGAGATAGCGCTGGCGTTAGCCGCAGTACCGTCTCGCAAACTGAATTATATCAGGGTTAAGTTGCTTGCTTATTGTAAAAACAAGATTCCGACTGCGGGGATCAAACCTGGATCCTTGGAGTGTATATGCCATTCCTTTTAAAACTTTTTAGATTCATGACCAAAGCACAAGATTGATATCTTTTGATCCTTTCAGTCCTTTGACGTCACACCGACTTGATATAGATAGTATGCGCTTGGCTAAGAAGCTCATAACATTGCCATCCGGAAGTATAACGGACCAACACACAAAACTGTGTGTATCCATGAACGTTTATAGTCAGGTTAATACAGTTCAGTGAGCATTACTCATAAACGCGGATGGCAAAAAACAATAACAAAGACCTGAGTGACGTCATCTTCGAACTATCTATAGTTAAATAATAAAACATCAAATAAAAGAAAGAAAGAAATCGAGCCCCCAGTGAGGTTTGAACTCACGACCCCTGGTTTACAAGACCAGTGCTCTAACCACTGAGCTATAGAGGCACATGATAACGATAGCAATATTTTGTTTGTCTGTTTAAAAAAAAATCAAAGTATTGCCTTCTTCAAATGATACTGATCTTTTCTTAAGGTAAAGATAAGTTTGTCAACTCAACTGTAGCCAATCGTAGCCTTCGTAAACTAAGAGCCTGACGTAGCCTTCTTAAACTTATAGCCTGACCGTAGCCTTCGTAAACTTATAGCCTGACCGTAGCCTTCATAAACTTATAGCCTGACCGTAGCCTTCTTAAACTTATAGCCTGAACGTAGCCTTCGTAAACTTATAGCCTGACCGTAGCCTTCGTAAACTTATAGCCTGACCGTAGCCTTCGTAAACTTATAGCCTGACCGTAGCCTTCGTAAACTTATAGCCTGGCCGTAGCCTTCGTAAACTTATAGCCTGACCGTAGCCTTCGTAAACTTATAGCCTGACAATAGCCTTCGTAAACTTATAGCCTGACCGTAGCCTTCGTAAACTTATAGCCTGGCCGTAGCCAACGTAAACTTATAGCCCGACAGTGACCCAAAAAATGACGTCAAAAGACAAGTCTTTGGTCACAAAAGAAAACAAATCGTGAGTTGTATCCAATAATTTAACCAATAGTATTGATTGTTTCCTTGAGCTCTACTTACGACAACTCACTGGCCGCCGCACAAACCTAAAAAAAATGACGTCAAAATAGAAGTCCTAGTGGATCTCAGTGTCAGGCCATCGCCATCGTTAAGTTATAGCCTGACACTAAGACCCAAAAAGACTGGCATTTTGACGTCATTATTTGGTTTTTGCACCGCCTAGTGAGTTGTCGTTAGTAGTGCTGGTGGAAACAAGTGGTCCCATTGGTTGAACTATTGAATACAACTCACGATTCGTTTTCTTTTGTGGCCAAAGACTGGCATTTTGACGTCATTTTTTGGGTCAGTATCAGGCTAAATAAGTTAACGATGGTTTTGATCAGGCTATAGATAGTTCGAAGATGACGTCACTCGGGTCTTTGTTATTGTTTTTTGCCATTGTAGGGATCTCTAGCCGTAAACAATCGTACGGCTAGTGACCTTGGCAATGGTCATTCCTACTTCCGCTCTGCCTCGTCCCGAGCTGACCCGGCTCATATAAAGCCGAGTGGACCTCTCGATAGGACACACTTACCGACACACTTACCTTCACACTTACCCAGATTCTTACTACACTTACCTACAGACTACCTACTGCACACTTCAAGCTCTACACTAAACTATCTACCATACCATATCTGTTGCGACCATACCTATCTACCATTACGACTAACTAGATTCAGGGTAAGCCATATTTTTATACTAACTATAACTTTATCTATTTAATATATATTTTTAACTCAGTAATTCCGTGATTCACCGGCCATCTGGACCCATCCTAGCCATGGAGTCCTACAGCCAGAATACCGAGTTCTGGCAATCACGGTAGTTACTACAATGGCGTCACGAGCGAAAACTTTTTTCTACTTTTTACATTATCCATTTTATTAATTCCTACCGTCGTATTTCGTTGAATGGGAGTTCGAATTTCGTTGATTTTTACCGTGTGAATACTTCGTTATTTTTCATCATGTATTTTCTACACTATAATTCTTATATTCAATCTTGAATGAATTCTGTGATATGTATGACCACGCCCCTTCCCTTTTCTTTCAGTTGTAGGTAATTTCAATTCGTGAATTTTTTTTGATCGTGTCAAGGTCGTCCTTGTCCTTGACTCCAAGGTCACACCTGTCTGGTGACCTTGTGGACGGTGTCATGTTTCATGATTAAAAATTTTTTTTTTTTACATTTGATTTCTTTTTTATTCTTTTTACTGGAAATATTTTTTTGTTTGTTTTGTTATTGCCTATAACTGTGATTAGTGATTAGTTCATATCTTTTGTGATTTATTGTGAATTGTTGTGATTTGATTTGTCCTTAACTTGACTTCGATTATTGCCTATGACTGTGATAGTTGTATTCTTGTGATTTGCTTTGTCCTTGACTTGACTTTGTTTGCTGCTTATGACTGTGGTTGGTTGAGTCCTTGTGATCTGATCTGTCCTTGACTTGATTTTGTTTGTCCTGTGCTACATTGTGATTGTGGTTACTTTTTCTATTGATTTTATTATATATTTTCAGTTATTCTTTTTCTTTCACACACCTTCCTCTCCTGAGAGGGTCCCTTAGTGATTTGTGTGGTTCATTTTTATTATTTTTTTAAGTCTGTTTTTTTTTCTTGATTTGTTGTTTGATGATCACTCGGGCCCGGCAGCATGGTGCGGTGAGATGTTGGAGCATGATCCGACCATGGCTGCGGCCTTGGGGAGTGGTCTATCTTTTAACAGACCGTACCTATTTTCATATTTAGTATAATTTTGATTTATTGTTTGATGGTCACTCGGGCCAGGCAGCATGGTGCGGTGAGATGTTGGAGCATGATCCGACCATGGCTGCGGCCTTGAGGAGTGGCCTATCTTTCAATAGACCATACCTAATTTTTTATTTTAATATTTGTATAATTTTGATTTATTGTTTGATGGTCACTCGGGCCAGGCAGCATGGTGCGGTGAGATGTTGGAGCATGATCCGACCATGGCTGCGGCCTTGAGGAGTGGCTTATCTTTCAATAGACCATACCTAATTTTTTATTTTAGTATTTGTACAATTTTGATTTATTGTTTGATGGTCACTCGGGCCAGGCAGCATGGTGCGGTGAGATGTTGGAGCATGATCCGACCATGGCTGCGGCCTTGAGGAGTGGCCTATCTTTCAATAGACTACACATGATTATTTGTATGTTGCTTGTCATGGCTTTTGATTTGATAGTTCTTTGAGCATTTAAATTTTGATTTATTGTTTGATGGTCACTCGGGCCAGGCAGCATGGTGCGGTGAGATGTTGGAGCATGATCCGACCATGGCTGCGGCCTTGGGGAGTGGCCGATCTTTCAATAGACCATACATTATTATTTGTACCTGATTTTTCTTCATTTTTTGATTTATTGTTTGATGGTCACTCGGGCCAGGCAGCATGGTGCGGTGAGATGTTGGAGCATGATCCGACCATGGCTGCGGCCTTGAGGAGTGGCCTATCTTTCAATAGACTACACATGATTATTTGTATGTTGCTTGTCATGGCTTTTGATTTGATAGTTCTTTGAGCATTTAAATTTTGATTTATTGTTTGATGGTCACTCGGGCCAGGCAGCATGATGCGGTGAGATGTTGGAGCATGATCCGACCATGGCTGCGGCCTTGGGGAGTGGCCGATCTTTCAATAGACCATACATTATTATTTGTACCTGATTTTTCTTCATTTTTTGATTTGTTGTTTGATGGTCGCTCGGGCTGGGCAGCATGGTGCGGTGAGATGTCGGAGCATGATCCGACCATGGCTGCGGCCTAGGGAGCGACTATCCTGCAATAAACACCCCCATTTTATAATTGGTAATTACTTTGTGGTTTTATTGGTTGGAGGTCACTCAGGTCAGAGAGCATGGTGCAGCGAGATGTTGTAGCATGACCTGACCATGCAGTGGCCTCGAGTGACAGACCAACCAATAATATTCAGTTATCTGGTTTGCTTTCGTGTGGCCACTGTGATTGGGCAGCATGGGGCAGTGACATGTTGGAGCATGTCCTGACCATGGCTGCAGCTGTGGAGATGACCACTCGGAAGCAACCATCTGATGATAGTTTGGATTCACTGAGTTTGATGGTCACTCGAGCTTGGTGGCCTGCGCAGAGAGATGTTGGTGCATTATCTGTTGCGACCAAGGTTCGAGTCGGAGGACCTAACTCTCAGTGAATCACATGATACAGATTGTGATGTTTATGCTCAGGTCGCACACCATGGGTCAGTGAAGTGTTGGTGCACGACATGGCCATGACTGCGACCTGGAGCAATTGCTTTGTTGTGAAGATGTGTAGATTGTTGTTATCATTAGATTACTCTGTGATCTTTACTCTATTATATACATATGCTTCATATATTATATTTTTACATTTGCTTGCTTTGGCATGAGCTTGGCCTAATTATATTGTTTTGGCTTCATGCTTGTGCTAGTTTTATTACTTGGCTTTAAGCCCGCTCGATTTTGTTTTGTGCTTTTAGCTTGCATTGATTGCTTGCATGGCGTAATAGTTCCTTGAGGTTACACTATAATTTGCTTCTTTGTTACTGACACTGTTTCCCATAGTCTATTCTCAGAAGATTAGGATAATCGTGTCAGTGAATATCATCATGGTGAATAAATTCTAATGGACTACTGCTCTTTTGAGCAGCCATGGATTATTGTCTCTGGGCAGACTGCCAGACAGTTCGTCCTGCCCTATCAGGAGAGTATAGATGACCAAGAAAGACTTCTGTAGTTCCAAGAACATCGTTAAGTTTATGAAGTCTCTGCAGCCTCAGGAAGCCAATAATTATTATTTTACACTCATGGTGCCCAAAATGGAAGATACCTTCACTGATGCTCCAGAACCCAAGGACCCTTTCGATACCGACGACCACTGCTGATATAAGAAATAAGGAAGCCTTGGCACTAGGAGACAGTGGGGATTCGAACCCAGCACCAGAGTGCAGAAATGTAAAGAAGCCCCACCATCTAGACTGCATTCAGGACGAGGAGGGGCCTATTTGAATTCAACAAGCTGCCATTTGGACTCTGCAATTCTATAGCGCCTACAGCAGAGTAATGGACCTCGTCTTGAAGGACTTACACTGGAACTCTGTCTCGGCCTACTTGGACGACATCTGTGTACTGGGGAAGTCCTTCCAGGACCACTTCAACAACTTGAGGGAAGTGTTCACCAGACTTCGTGCCTTCCGGCTGAAGCTCAAACCCAGGAAATGTGAGCTCTTCAGGAAAGAAACTAAACCTCTTGGTAGGAAGGTAGGAAGAAACCAGTTGTCTATGACAGAGGAATCAATTGCCACTGTACGGGATCGGCCAGCACCTACGTCCATGAAGGAAATAGAGAAGTTTTTGGGCTTAGCTAATTACCACCGCTTCTTCGTAAAGGATTTTGCCGGAATACCAGAACCCCTCACACAACTTCTGAGAGAGAAAATTTTCATCTGGGGTGATGAGCAGCAGGCAGCCTTTGAGGAGATAAGCTACGCCTTACTTCCCCACCGATCTTGGCCATTCCCACTATGACAGGTCACTTCATCCTCGATACTGATGCTTCAGATTTCGCCATCGGAGCCGAGTTGATTCACATCCAAGAAGAGGAAGAGAAGGTGATTGCATATGGGAGCTTCACCCTAACACCCCTTCAGCGGCGCTATTGCACTACCAGGAAGAGCTACTCGCAATTGTGCGCTTTACCAATCACTTCCGTCACTACCTCTTAGGCAGCGAATTCACTGTATGAACGGATCATCGCTGCCTTACTTGGCTCATGAACTTCAAGAGGATTGAGGGCCAACTGGCCCGATGGATCGAAGAACTCAGTCAATACAACATGAGGATAGTTCACCGCTCTGGTTCAGGCGTTATCAGAATTGCCTTGTGGCGGATGCGCATATTGCACCCGAACACAGGAGAGATGGGGAACCTTTGAATCAGAAGTAGACAACGTCGTCCCCCTCGGGTCCCCTGACACAATTGTCACTGGGTTGGATATTATAAACGAAGGCGGATGTAGGACACAGCTCAGAAGATTGGACGACACTGCCCGAATGACGTCAGGAAGGAACTGCACTATCCCCTCGGGTCCCCTGACACAATTGTCACTGGGTCGAATATCATAAACGAGGGTGGACGCAAAGTGCGACAGATCAGAGGATCGAACAACTCTACCCGGACGACGTCAGGAGTGAGCTGTGCTGTCCCCCTCAGGTCCCCTGACACAATTGTCAATGGGTTGAATATTACAATGAGGGTGGACACAAAATACAAGTCGTAAGACAAGACGACTCGACACAAGTTGGCCTTGACAACATTGACATGGAGGATGTCAGGAAGCTGCAGTCGGATGATCATCACATGACCCACCTGCTATTATGGTTGAAATTAGGAGCAGACCCAGAGATGTCGGACTTGATGCTGTCCGGCCAGGAGGAAAAGTTCTACTGGGTGCACCGCAACCTGTTCTTCCTGATCGATGGAGCCTTATACAGAAGAGACGAAGGCCCACGATACCTCCTTGCCATACCTACGCCTTTAACAAATTGATGTTAGGAAGGGGATTGAGCACACCGGTGGAATTGGTTATACCAGGGAAACATGCTAACCCACAGTCTCCTGAAGATTATGTCAACTCTCTACAGCAGGGATTAGAGATAGCCCATGAGACTGCGAGAACCACCCTCCGAACTGAGCTCAAGAGGACGAAGAGGGACTACGACATCAAAGCCCACGTCCATTCCTTCAAGAGGGGACAGGCGGTTTATTACCTGGATAAATCGAATGTGAAAGGAAAGTCCAGCAAGCTGAAACCTGTATGGACTGGACCAGTCCTGACCCCCACCACATACATTGTCAAATTCAGGAACTCGGAGATTAAGACAGTCAACCATGACCACCTGAAGCCATGTTGGGACCGGACTATCCCAGCCTGGATCCGAAAGGAAAGGGAGGCCATCGAGTCTGGCCAGGAAATTACGTACTGTACTTGTGGAAAGCCGGACGATGGAGACCTCATGGTTGCGTGCGACAGGTGTTTCGACTGGTTCCACGGCAGGTGTGTCAACCTGACGAGGAACCAAGCGAGGCAACTGAACACTTTCATTTGCCCATCCTGTTCTCACTAATCTTTTTCTTTAATCTCCGCAGATGACCTCTTTCTCACGGGATGTGACCCTCTTCCGGGATTTCCTGCGGTTCCGAGAAGAGATGCCGAGAGCGGCCGGCAGGCGCTCTCCTCCGGGGCGTAACCGGGAGCACGCGATTCGGAATCGCAGGCAACCCTGGAGAAATTCCACTAGACGCTCGAGGACTCCTCCAATCACCTCGAGACTTGGGAATAGATCCCGGACCTCCGCCGTCGCCTCTAACTCTAACCAGGAACGGAGGTCCCGTGACCGTAGGAGACGGTCCCGCTCGCCCCGTCGGGCCCACAGAACTAGTACCCCGGCCCGACAGAGCCGCGATCGGCCTTCCAGCAGGCATAGGAGGGAGGACCAAGAGCAAGCCGACCGCCGAGACAGATCTCGCCGCCGCCGGGGGGACTTCCGCAGCCTGCGGAATCAGCTTAAGAGGGCCAGGCAGGAGCTGGCCTCCCTCCGGACCGAGGCGGCTGAGGTCACCCGTCTCCGGGAGGAGAATAAAAGAATGAAGGAGAGAGAGCCCTCGATGGAGCTGTCCCTCCACAGCTCTGTCTTAGACAGCTAGGTGCTAGGGCGAGCAACCGTGTAAATAGATTTATTGTTGCCCCAGCCCCAGGAAAGGGCTTTCCTTTTATTTTAGCCCTAGGTAAGGGCCTTCTTTATTTTTTGTTCGGCCCTAGGAAAGGGCCTTCCTTGTTTTATTTTACCCCCTTTTTTGTTGCTACGCCCTAGGTAAGGGCTCCTCTCCTTTAGTTCACTGTAATACCGAGAGCTCCAGAAAGGTGCAGGTGAGTACCCCACATCCAGCCACCCTGCCCTTTTTGAGGGGGGAGCAGTGTAGGGATCTCTAGCCGTAAACAATCGTACGGCTAGTGACCTTGGCAATGGTCATTCCTACTTCCGCTCTGCCTCGTCCCGAGCTGACCCGGCTCATATAAAGCCGAGTGGACCTCTCGATAGGACACACTTACCGACACACTTACCTTCACACTTACCCAGATTCTTACTACACTTACCTACAGACTACCTACTGCACACTTCAAGCTCTACACTAAACTATCTACCATACCATATCTGTTGCGACCATACCTATCTACCATTACGACTAACTAGATTCAGGGTAAGCCATATTTTTATACTAACTATAACTTTATCTATTTAATATATATTTTTAACTCAGTAATTCCGTGATTCACCGGCCATCTGGACCCATCCTAGCCATGGAGTCCTACAGCCAGAATACCGAGTTCTGGCAATCACGGTAGTTACTACAATGGCGTCACGAGCGAAAACTTTTTTCTACTTTTTACATTATCCATTTTATTAATTCCTACCGTCGTATTTCGTTGAATGGGAGTTCGAATTTCGTTGATTTTTACCGTGTGAATACTTCGTTATTTTTCATCATGTATTTTCTACACTATAATTCTTATATTCAATCTTGAATGAATTCTGTGATATGTATGACCACGCCCCCTTCCCTTTTCTTTCAGTTGTAGGTAATTTCAATTCGTGAATTTTTTTTGATCGTGTCAAGGTCGTCCTTGTCCTTGACTCCAAGGTCACACCTGTCTGGTGACCTTGTGGACGGTGTCATGTTTCATGATTAAAAATTTTTTTTTTTTACATTTGATTTCTTTTTTATTCTTTTTACTGGAAATATTTTTTTGTTTGTTTTGTTATTGCCTATAACTGTGATTAGTGATTAGTTCATATCTTTTGTGATTTATTGTGAATTGTTGTGATTTGATTTGTCCTTAACTTGACTTCGATTATTGCCTATGACTGTGATAGTTGTATTCTTGTGATTTGCTTTGTCCTTGACTTGACTTTGTTTGCTGCTTATGACTGTGGTTGGTTGAGTCCTTGTGATCTGATCTGTCCTTGACTTGATTTTGTTTGTCCTGTGCTACATTGTGATTGTGGTTACTTTTTCTATTGATTTTATTATATATTTTCAGTTATTCTTTTTCTTTCACACACCTTCCTCTCCTGAGAGGGTCCCTTAGTGATTTGTGTGGTTCATTTTTATTATTTTTTTAAGTCTGTTTTTTTTTCTTGATTTGTTGTTTGATGATCACTCGGGCCCGGCAGCATGGTGCGGTGAGATGTTGGAGCATGATCCGACCATGGCTGCGGCCTTGGGGAGTGGTCTATCTTTTAACAGACCGTACCTATTTTCATATTTAGTATAATTTTGATTTATTGTTTGATGGTCACTCGGGCCAGGCAGCATGGTGCGGTGAGATGTTGGAGCATGATCCGACCATGGCTGCGGCCTTGAGGAGTGGCCTATCTTTCAATAGACCATACCTAATTTTTTATTTTAATATTTGTATAATTTTGATTTATTGTTTGATGGTCACTCGGGCCAGGCAGCATGGTGCGGTGAGATGTTGGAGCATGATCCGACCATGGCTGCGGCCTTGAGGAGTGGCTTATCTTTCAATAGACCATACCTAATTTTTTATTTTAGTATTTGTACAATTTTGATTTATTGTTTGATGGTCACTCGGGCCAGGCAGCATGGTGCGGTGAGATGTTGGAGCATGATCCGACCATGGCTGCGGCCTTGAGGAGTGGCCTATCTTTCAATAGACTACACATGATTATTTGTATGTTGCTTGTCATGGCTTTTGATTTGATAGTTCTTTGAGCATTTAAATTTTGATTTATTGTTTGATGGTCACTCGGGCCAGGCAGCATGGTGCGGTGAGATGTTGGAGCATGATCCGACCATGGCTGCGGCCTTGGGGAGTGGCCGATCTTTCAATAGACCATACATTATTATTTGTACCTGATTTTTCTTCATTTTTTGATTTATTGTTTGATGGTCACTCGGGCCAGGCAGCATGGTGCGGTGAGATGTTGGAGCATGATCCGACCATGGCTGCGGCCTTGAGGAGTGGCCTATCTTTCAATAGACTACACATGATTATTTGTATGTTGCTTGTCATGGCTTTTGATTTGATAGTTCTTTGAGCATTTAAATTTTGATTTATTGTTTGATGGTCACTCGGGCCAGGCAGCATGATGCGGTGAGATGTTGGAGCATGATCCGACCATGGCTGCGGCCTTGGGGAGTGGCCGATCTTTCAATAGACCATACATTATTATTTGTACCTGATTTTTCTTCATTTTTTGATTTGTTGTTTGATGGTCGCTCGGGCTGGGCAGCATGGTGCGGTGAGATGTCGGAGCATGATCCGACCATGGCTGCGGCCTAGGGAGCGACTATCCTGCAATAAACACCCCCATTTTATAATTGGTAATTACTTTGTGGTTTTATTGGTTGGAGGTCACTCAGGTCAGAGAGCATGGTGCAGCGAGATGTTGTAGCATGACCTGACCATGCAGTGGCCTCGAGTGACAGACCAACCAATAATATCAGTTATCTGGTTTACTTTCGTGTGGCCACTGTGATTGGGCAGCATGGGGCAGTGACATGTTGGAGCATGTCCTGACCATGGCTGCAGCTGTGGAGATGACCACTCGGAAGCAACCATCTGATGATAGTTTGGATTCACTGAGTTTGATGGTCACTCGAGCTTGGTGGCCTGCGCAGAGAGATGTTGGTGCATTATCTGTTGCGACCAAGGTTCGAGTCGGAGGACCTAACTCTCAGTGAATCACATGATACAGATTGTGATGTTTATGCTCAGGTCGCACACCATGGGTCAGTGAAGTGTTGGTGCACGACATGGCCATGACTGCGACCTGGAGCAATTGCTTTGTTGTGAAGATGTGTAGATTGTTGTTATCATTAGATTACTCTGTGATCTTTACTCTATTATATACATATGCTTCATATATTATATTTTTACATTTGCTTGCTTTGGCATGAGCTTGGCCTAATTATATTGTTTTGGCTTCATGCTTGTGCTAGTTTTATTACTTGGCTTTAAGCCCGCTCGATTTTGTTTTGTGCTTTTAGCTTGCATTGATTGCTTGCATGGCGTAATAGTTCCTTGAGGTTACACTATAATTTGCTTCTTTGTTACTGACACTGTTTCCCATAGTCTATTCTCAGAAGATTAGGATAATCGTGTCAGTGAATATCATCATGGTGAATAAATTCTAATGGACTACTGCTCTTTTGAGCAGCCCATGGATTATTGTCTCTGGGCAGACTGCCAGACAGTTCGTCCTGCCCTATCAGGAGAGTATAGATGACCAAGAAAGACTTCTGTAGTTCCAAGAACATCGTTAAGTTTATGAAGTCTCTGCAGCCTCAGGAAGCCAATAATTATTATTTTACACTCATGGTGCCCAAAATGGAAGATACCTTCACTGATGCTCCAGAACCCAAGGACCCTTTCGATACCGACGACCACTGCTGATATAAGAAATAAGGAAGCCTTGGCACTAGGAGACAGTGGGGATTCGAACCCAGCACCAGAGTGCAGAAATGTAAAGAAGCCCCACCATCTAGACTGCATTCAGGACGAGGAGGGGCCTATTTGAATTCAACAAGCTGCCATTTGGACTCTGCAATTCTATAGCGCCTACAGCAGAGTAATGGACCTCGTCTTGAAGGACTTACACTGGAACTCTGTCTCGGCCTACTTGGACGACATCTGTGTACTGGGGAAGTCCTTCCAGGACCACTTCAACAACTTGAGGGAAGTGTTCACCAGACTTCGTGCCTTCCGGCTGAAGCTCAAACCCAGGAAATGTGAGCTCTTCAGGAAAGAAACTAAACCTCTTGGTAGGAAGGTAGGAAGAAACCAGTTGTCTATGACAGAGGAATCAATTGCCACTGTACGGGATCGGCCAGCACCTACGTCCATGAAGGAAATAGAGAAGTTTTTGGGCTTAGCTAATTACCACCGCTTCTTCGTAAAGGATTTTGCCGGAATACCAGAACCCCTCACACAACTTCTGAGAGAGAAAATTTTCATCTGGGGTGATGAGCAGCAGGCAGCCTTTGAGGAGATAAGCTACGCCTTACTTCCCCACCGATCTTGGCCATTCCCACTATGACAGGTCACTTCATCCTCGATACTGATGCTTCAGATTTCGCCATCGGAGCCGAGTTGATTCACATCCAAGAAGAGGAAGAGAAGGTGATTGCATATGGGAGCTTCACCCTAACACCCCTTCAGCGGCGCTATTGCACTACCAGGAAGAGCTACTCGCAATTGTGCGCTTTACCAATCACTTCCGTCACTACCTCTTAGGCAGCGAATTCACTGTATGAACGGATCATCGCTGCCTTACTTGGCTCATGAACTTCAAGAGGATTGAGGGCCAACTGGCCCGATGGATCGAAGAACTCAGTCAATACAACATGAGGATAGTTCACCGCTCTGGTTCAGGCGTTATCAGAATTGCCTTGTGGCGGATGCGCATATTGCACCCGAACACAGGAGAGATGGGGAACCTTTGAATCAGAAGTAGACAACGTCGTCCCCCTCGGGTCCCCTGACACAATTGTCACTGGGTTGGATATTATAAACGAAGGCGGATGTAGGACACAGCTCAGAAGATTGGACGACACTGCCCGAATGACGTCAGGAAGGAACTGCACTATCCCCCTCGGGTCCCCTGACACAATTGTCACTGGGTCGAATATCATAAACGAGGGTGGACGCAAAGTGCGACAGATCAGAGGATCGAACAACTCTACCCGGACGACGTCAGGAGTGAGCTGTGCTGTCCCCCTCAGGTCCCCTGACACAATTGTCAATGGGTTGAATATTACAATGAGGGTGGACACAAAATACAAGTCGTAAGACAAGACGACTCGACACAAGTTGGCCTTGACAACATTGACATGGAGGATGTCAGGAAGCTGCAGTCGGATGATCATCACATGACCCACCTGCTATTATGGTTGAAATTAGGAGCAGACCCAGAGATGTCGGACTTGATGCTGTCCGGCCAGGAGGAAAAGTTCTACTGGGTGCACCGCAACCTGTTCTTCCTGATCGATGGAGCCTTATACAGAAGAGACGAAGGCCCACGATACCTCCTTGCCATACCTACGCCTTTAACAAATTGATGTTAGGAAGGGGATTGAGCACACCGGTGGAATTGGTTATACCAGGGAAACATGCTAACCCACAGTCTCCTGAAGATTATGTCAACTCTCTACAGCAGGGATTAGAGATAGCCCATGAGACTGCGAGAACCACCCTCCGAACTGAGCTCAAGAGGACGAAGAGGGACTACGACATCAAAGCCCACGTCCATTCCTTCAAGAGGGGACAGGCGGTTTATTACCTGGATAAATCGAATGTGAAAGGAAAGTCCAGCAAGCTGAAACCTGTATGGACTGGACCAGTCCTGACCCCCACCACATACATTGTCAAATTCAGGAACTCGGAGATTAAGACAGTCAACCATGACCACCTGAAGCCATGTTGGGACCGGACTATCCCAGCCTGGATCCGAAAGGAAAGGGAGGCCATCGAGTCTGGCCAGGAAATTACGTACTGTACTTGTGGAAAGCCGGACGATGGAGACCTCATGGTTGCGTGCGACAGGTGTTTCGACTGGTTCCACGGCAGGTGTGTCAACCTGACGAGGAACCAAGCGAGGCAACTGAACACTTTCATTTGCCCATCCTGTTCTCACTAATCTTTTTCTTTAATCTCCGCAGATGACCTCTTTCTCACGGGATGTGACCCTCTTCCGGGATTTCCTGCGGTTCCGAGAAGAGATGCCGAGAGCGGCCGGCAGGCGCTCTCCTCCGGGGCGTAACCGGGAGCACGCGATTCGGAATCGCAGGCAACCCTGGAGAAATTCCACTAGACGCTCGAGGACTCCTCCAATCACCTCGAGACTTGGGAATAGATCCCGGACCTCCGCCGTCGCCTCTAACTCTAACCAGGAACGGAGGTCCCGTGACCGTAGGAGACGGTCCCGCTCGCCCCGTCGGGCCCACAGAACTAGTACCCCGGCCCGACAGAGCCGCGATCGGCCTTCCAGCAGGCATAGGAGGGAGGACCAAGAGCAAGCCGACCGCCGAGACAGATCTCGCCGCCGCCGGGGGGACTTCCGCAGCCTGCGGAATCAGCTTAAGAGGGCCAGGCAGGAGCTGGCCTCCCTCCGGACCGAGGCGGCTGAGGTCACCCGTCTCCGGGAGGAGAATAAAAGAATGAAGGAGAGAGAGCCCTCGATGGAGCTGTCCCTCCACAGCTCTGTCTTAGACAGCTAGGTGCTAGGGCGAGCAACCGTGTAAATAGATTTATTGTTGCCCCAGCCCCAGGAAAGGGCTTTCCTTTTATTTTAGCCCTAGGTAAGGGCCTTCTTTATTTTTTGTTCGGCCCTAGGAAAGGGCCTTCCTTGTTTTATTTTACCCCCCTTTTTTGTTGCTACGCCCTAGGTAAGGGCTCCTCTCCTTTAGTTCACTGTAATACCGAGAGCTCCAGAAAGGTGCAGGTGAGTACCCCACATCCAGCCACCCTGCCCTTTTTGAGGGGGGAGCAGTGTAGGGATCTCTAGCCGTAAACAATCGTACGGCTAGTGACCTTGGCAATGGTCATTCCTACTTCCGCTCTGCCTCGTCCCGAGCTGACCCGGCTCATATAAAGCCGAGTGGACCTCTCGATAGGACACACTTACCGACACACTTACCTTCACACTTACCCAGATTCTTACTACACTTACCTACAGACTACCTACTGCACACTTCAAGCTCTACACTAAACTATCTACCATACCATATCTGTTGCGACCATACCTATCTACCATTACGACTAACTAGATTCAGGGTAAGCCATATTTTTATACTAACTATAACTTTATCTATTTAATATATATTTTTAACTCAGTAATTCCGTGATTCACCGGCCATCTGGACCCATCCTAGCCATGGAGTCCTACAGCCAGAATACCGAGTTCTGGCAATCACGGTAGTTACTACACCATCCGCGTTTATGAGTAATGCTCACTAAACTGTATTAACCCGACTATAAACGTTCATGGATACATGCAGTTTTGTGTGTTGGTCCGTTATACTTCCGGATGGCAATGTTATGAGCTTCTTAGCCAAGCGCATACTATCTTTAAGTAAACGATGGCTTTGGTCAGGCTATAGATAGTTCGAAGATGACGTCACTCAGGCCTTTGTTATTGTTTTTGCCACCCGCGTTTGTGAGTTGTTCTCACTAAACTGTATTAACCAGACTATAAAAGTTCATGGTTACACAGAGTTTGTGTGTTGGTCCGTTATACTTCCGGATGGCAATGTTGTGAACTCCTTGGCCAAGCGCATTCAATCTATAAGTTAACGATGGCTTTGGTCAGGCTATAAGTTAACGATGGTTACGGCTGACACTGACCGAAAAATTACGTCAAAAAAACAGGGTTCAAGGAAACAAACGACCCCATTGGCTGAACTAATGATTACAACTCACGAATTTTCTTTTGTGGTCATGGACCCTCCTCTTTTGATGTAACTTTTGGTCAGTGCCAGGCTATGTGTTTACAAAGGCTCTGAAGGACTCCATTAAAAAAAAAACTATTTTTGATAATGATTCACTGATAGGGATTCGACGCCGATCACATACTTTGATGCTGCTTCAACTTGATTTGATTATCAAGGCGATAAATTACTGGTATCACAACATCAAACCCTCTTTCATATTTACATAATCAAGTTACCAAATTTAGCGTCATGAAACAAAAATAGCTGTCACAAATGCCGTTTAACGCTTAAAACAAAAACAAAAAGAGAAAAGGAAAACTTATCTTTTATTTCTTAATGATTAATAATGTCCATTAATTGGGCAATCAAATTAGACATTAAAGTGTTTATCATCCATAATGGAATTGACATTGTGACAAATTATCCAATTATTCAGTTAGACTCGTTATCACGTTCAAAGGTTGTCATGACCCGATATCACAACCATCTAGTCAGTGTGCTATGCCCGATATGTGACCCATTGAAACGAAACGGTGTTATATCGAGGTAAACTGTAAGATTGAATCTGAACTTTAATTCTCTCCTTACCAGCTATTTTTAGAATTCCCCCGAAAATTCACACCCTACCAGCACAAAAATATACTTTTCTTACTCAAACAAAAAAGTAACAAGTGAGCTCTACAACACAGTGTTTAGTATTTATAGCTGCAATCAAATAATTTCTTTAAATTTCGTGATGTACAAGAAAAATCAGAATGAGAAAATTGTCGGTTATATTGTAACGAATGTGACGATTTTCCTATGGGTGGTAAGGAGAGGGTTAAGCATAACTTTTAATGTATTTGAGTTAGTCTAAATGCCTTCATTTGTGAAAGTCGTCATGGACAAAGTCGGTCTCTCGTAGGAGCGGGAACGTAGTCACCTCGAAACATGGGAGAGAAGTTACCAGGCTTATGTGCTTTAAGTATCAGCAAGGGAAGACACTGGGTTGCGGCAAATCGACTAAGATCTAGAACCTGCCTTACGGCTGCGATGTTTCATAAGTAGGAAACTTTCCACTCCACGTGTCCCACATGTATGTATGCATTGTGGACAAGAACATGTACCTGCAGAACATCTAGTCAAGCGTTGTGTTGTGATGAGGCTACCGGGCGAGTACGCAACTGATTTGATACACAAATTTGGCAACGAATTCGCTGTCTGGAATACCATCATAATATATTCGTGTGAGACCATTAGAAACTGTTGCCTTCATTGAGGAGTTTGAGTTTTGTTTGATAATCTTCGAAAAATTGTACTCTATTTCTAATCATTTTGACTTAAACTCAATTTTCTGCATCCATTTCATACTGACCGCAGTGAGTCACATGACATGCTAAAAGCGTACACATGTGTACTTATTTTCAGGTCTCATTACCCAAGTTATTATGGAATGTGTCATGGAAAACTCTCAAATCAACGAAAAATATTATATGGTCCATAATAACAATAACAATAAATCAAGCCTTTAATAGGGTTTAAAAGTCGTAACGTCACCCTACCACTTTTCCGGTTTCAAAATACTTGGAAGTGTGCTGACAAACGCATTCTCCTGATTGGACAGATAAAATAAGATGAGTTCACCCATATTAATTTATTCCATAAATTATGAACATTTGTGAGGAAATGTTTTACAAACCTGAAATTAAGCCGCTTTATCAAAACGAATACATTATACGTGCTACTTTGGCCGGTAAAAGCCAATCTGCCAATCCATGGCAAATGACCGATCATTTTGCTCTAGCAAATTTTCTAAATAATCAAGTCAACGGGTGATGAAATTAGCCTTAATTTAGAAAAGGTTTACTAATTAGTCGTATATCAAATTGTAAAAAAAAAAACAGTTTTATCACGTGATTCAGTAATTCTGTGTTGATTGGCATGTATTTAATATTGGCTCTCAGGAACAATTTTGGTCCCAAACTTTATTTTTAAATAGACGAATTAGTGCTGTTGTGTAATTTCAATTACCCAGTGACTTATATATATATATATATATATATATATATATATATATATATATATATATATATATATATTGTTCTTTGCCTACACTAGTTCTTTAGAATTTTTGGGATCGTATTGGAAATCGTCTCAATGTTAATGAATGTTTCAGGTAATCTACGTAGTTTTCTTTGAGCACACGCGGATTTAAACACACGCGAGCATACACACATACAAATACACAGCACATACATATAGTCTACGTACCCCCTGTTTCTCTGTCTCTCTCTCTCTCTCTCCTCTCTCTCTCTCTCTCTCTCCTCTCTCTCTCCTCTCTCTCTCCCTCTCTCTCTCCCCTCTCTCTCTCTCTCCCTCTCACTCTCTCCTCTCTCTCCCTCTCTCACAATTGTCAATGGGTTGAATATTACAATGAGGGTGGACACAAAATACAAGTCGTAAGACAAGACGACTCGACACAAGTTGGCCTTGACAACATTGACATGGAGGATGTCAGGAAGCTGCAGTCGGATGATCATCACATGACCCACCTGCTATTATGGTTGAAATTAGGAGCAGACCCAGAGATGTCGGACTTGATGCTGTCCGGCCAGGAGGAAAAGTTCTACTGGGTGCACCGCAACCTGTTCTTCCTGATCGATGGAGCCTTATACAGAAGAGACGAAGGCCCACGATACCTCCTTGCCATACCTACGCCTTTAACAAATTGATGTTAGGAAGGGGATTGAGCACACCGGTGGAATTGGTTATACCAGGGAAACATGCTAACCCACAGTCTCCTGAAGATTATGTCAACTCTCTACAGCAGGGATTAGAGATAGCCCATGAGACTGCGAGAACCACCCTCCGAACTGAGCTCAAGAGGACGAAGAGGGACTACGACATCAAAGCCCACGTCCATTCCTTCAAGAGGGGACAGGCGGTTTATTACCTGGATAAATCGAATGTGAAAGGAAAGTCCAGCAAGCTGAAACCTGTATGGACTGGACCAGTCCTGACCCCCACCACATACATTGTCAAATTCAGGAACTCGGAGATTAAGACAGTCAACCATGACCACCTGAAGCCATGTTGGGACCGGACTATCCCAGCCTGGATCCGAAAGGAAAGGGAGGCCATCGAGTCTGGCCAGGAAATTACGTACTGTACTTGTGGAAAGCCGGACGATGGAGACCTCATGGTTGCGTGCGACAGGTGTTTCGACTGGTTCCACGGCAGGTGTGTCAACCTGACGAGGAACCAAGCGAGGCAACTGAACACTTTCATTTGCCCATCCTGTTCTCACTAATCTTTTTCTTTAATCTCCGCAGATGACCTCTTTCTCACGGGATGTGACCCTCTTCCGGGATTTCCTGCGGTTCCGAGAAGAGATGCCGAGAGCGGCCGGCAGGCGCTCTCCTCCGGGGCGTAACCGGGAGCACGCGATTCGGAATCGCAGGCAACCCTGGAGAAATTCCACTAGACGCTCGAGGACTCCTCCAATCACCTCGAGACTTGGGAATAGATCCCGGACCTCCGCCGTCGCCTCTAACTCTAACCAGGAACGGAGGTCCCGTGACCGTAGGAGACGGTCCCGCTCGCCCCGTCGGGCCCACAGAACTAGTACCCCGGCCCGACAGAGCCGCGATCGGCCTTCCAGCAGGCATAGGAGGGAGGACCAAGAGCAAGCCGACCGCCGAGACAGATCTCGCCGCCGCCGGGGGGACTTCCGCAGCCTGCGGAATCAGCTTAAGAGGGCCAGGCAGGAGCTGGCCTCCCTCCGGACCGAGGCGGCTGAGGTCACCCGTCTCCGGGAGGAGAATAAAAGAATGAAGGAGAGAGAGCCCTCGATGGAGCTGTCCCTCCACAGCTCTGTCTTAGACAGCTAGGTGCTAGGGCGAGCAACCGTGTAAATAGATTTATTGTTGCCCCAGCCCCAGGAAAGGGCTTTCCTTTTATTTTAGCCCTAGGTAAGGGCCTTCTTTATTTTTTGTTCGGCCCTAGGAAAGGGCCTTCCTTGTTTTATTTTACCCCCCTTTTTTGTTGCTACGCCCTAGGTAAGGGCTCCTCTCCTTTAGTTCACTGTAATACCGAGAGCTCCAGAAAGGTGCAGGTGAGTACCCCACATCCAGCCACCCTGCCCTTTTTGAGGGGGGAGCAGTGTAGGGATCTCTAGCCGTAAACAATCGTACGGCTAGTGACCTTGGCAATGGTCATTCCTACTTCCGCTCTGCCTCGTCCCGAGCTGACCCGGCTCATATAAAGCCGAGTGGACCTCTCGATAGGACACACTTACCGACACACTTACCTTCACACTTACCCAGATTCTTACTACACTTACCTACAGACTACCTACTGCACACTTCAAGCTCTACACTAAACTATCTACCATACCATATCTGTTGCGACCATACCTATCTACCATTACGACTAACTAGATTCAGGGTAAGCCATATTTTTATACTAACTATAACTTTATCTATTTAATATATATTTTTAACTCAGTAATTCCGTGATTCACCGGCCATCTGGACCCATCCTAGCCATGGAGTCCTACAGCCAGAATACCGAGTTCTGGCAATCACGGTAGTTACTACACCATCCGCGTTTATGAGTAATGCTCACTAAACTGTATTAACCCGACTATAAACGTTCATGGATACATGCAGTTTTGTGTGTTGGTCCGTTATACTTCCGGATGGCAATGTTATGAGCTTCTTAGCCAAGCGCATACTATCTTTAAGTAAACGATGGCTTTGGTCAGGCTATAGATAGTTCGAAGATGACGTCACTCAGGCCTTTGTTATTGTTTTTGCCACCCGCGTTTGTGAGTTGTTCTCACTAAACTGTATTAACCAGACTATAAAAGTTCATGGTTACACAGAGTTTGTGTGTTGGTCCGTTATACTTCCGGATGGCAATGTTGTGAACTCCTTGGCCAAGCGCATTCAATCTATAAGTTAACGATGGCTTTGGTCAGGCTATAAGTTAACGATGGTTACGGCCTGACACTGACCGAAAAATTACGTCAAAAAAACAGGGTTCAAGGAAACAAACGACCCCATTGGCTGAACTAATGATTACAACTCACGAATTTTCTTTTGTGGTCATGGACTCCTCCTCTTTTGATGTAACTTTTGGTCAGTGCCAGGCTATGTGTTTACAAAGGCTCTGAAGGACTCCATTAAAAAAAAAACTATTTTTGATAATGATTCACTGATAGGGATTCGACGCCGATCACATACTTTGATGCTGCTTCAACTTGATTTGATTATCAAGGCGATAAATTACTGGTATCACAACATCAAAACCCTCTTTCATATTTACATAATCAAGTTACCAAATTTAGCGTCATGAAACAAAAATAGCTGTCACAAATGCCGTTTAACGCTTAAAACAAAAAACAAAAAGAGAAAAGGAAAACTTATCTTTTATTTCTTAATGATTAATAATGTCCATTAATTGGGCAATCAAATTAGACATTAAAGTGTTTATCATCCATAATGGAATTGACATTGTGACAAATTATCCAATTATTCAGTTAGACTCGTTATCACGTTCAAAGGTTGTCATGACCCGATATCACAACCATCTAGTCAGTGTGCTATGCCCGATATGTGACCCATTGAAACGAAACGGTGTTATATCGAGGTAAACTGTAAGATTGAATCTGAACTTTAATTCTCTCCTTACCAGCTATTTTTAGAATTCCCCCCGAAAATTCACACCCTACCAGCACAAAAATATACTTTTCTTACTCAAACAAAAAAGTAACAAGTGAGCTCTACAACACAGTGTTTAGTATTTATAGCTGCAATCAAATAATTTCTTTAAATTTCGTGATGTACAAGAAAAATCAGAATGAGAAAATTGTCGGTTATATTGTAACGAATGTGACGATTTTCCTATGGGTGGTAAGGAGAGGGTTAAGCATAACTTTTAATGTATTTGAGTTAGTCTAAATGCCTTCATTTGTGAAAGTCGTCATGGACAAAGTCGGTCTCTCGTAGGAGCGGGAACGTAGTCACCTCGAAACATGGGAGAGAAGTTACCAGGCTTATGTGCTTTAAGTATCAGCAAGGGAAGACACTGGGTTGCGGCAAATCGACTAAGATCTAGAACCTGCCTTACGGCTGCGATGTTTCATAAGTAGGAAACTTTCCACTCCACGTGTCCCACATGTATGTATGCATTGTGGACAAGAACATGTACCTGCAGAACATCTAGTCAAGCGTTGTGTTGTGATGAGGCTACCGGGCGAGTACGCAACTGATTTGATACACAAATTTGGCAACGAATTCGCTGTCTGGAATACCATCATAATATATTCGTGTGAGACCATTAGAAACTGTTGCCTTCATTGAGGAGTTTGAGTTTTGTTTGATAATCTTCGAAAAATTGTACTCTATTTCTAATCATTTTGACTTAAACTCAATTTTCTGCATCCATTTCATACTGACCGCAGTGAGTCACATGACATGCTAAAAGCGTACACATGTGTACTTATTTTCAGGTCTCATTACCCAAGTTATTATGGAATGTGTCATGGAAAACTCTCAAATCAACGAAAAATATTATATGGTCCATAATAACAATAACAATAAATCAAGCCTTTAATAGGGTTTAAAAGTCGTAACGTCACCCTACCACTTTTCCGGTTTCAAATACTTGGAAGTGTGCTGACAAACGCATTCTCCTGATTGGACAGATAAAATAAGATGAGTTCACCCATATTAATTTATTCCATAAATTATGAACATTTGTGAGGAAATGTTTTACAAACCTGAAATTAAGCCGCTTTATCAAAACGAATACATTATACGTGCTACTTTGGCCGGTAAAAGCCAATCTGCCAATCCATGGCAAATGACCGATCATTTTGCTCTAGCAAATTTTCTAAATAATCAAGTCAACGGGTGATGAAATTAGCCTTAATTTAGAAAAGGTTTACTAATTAGTCGTATATCAAATTGTAAAAAAAAAAACAGTTTTATCACGTGATTCAGTAATTCTGTGTTGATTGGCATGTATTTAATATTGGCTCTCAGGAACAATTTTGGTCCCAAACTTTATTTTTAAATAGACGAATTAGTGCTGTTGTGTAATTTCAATTACCCAGTGACTTATATATATATATATATATATATATATATATATATATATATATATATATATATATATATATATTGTTCTTTGCCTACACTAGTTCTTTAGAATTTTTGGGATCGTATTGGAAATCGTCTCAATGTTAATGAATGTTTCAGGTAATCTACGTAGTTTTCTTTGAGCACACGCGGATTTAAACACACGCGAGCATACACACATACAAATACACAGCACATACATATAGTCTACGTACCCCCTGTTTCTCTGTCTCTCTCTCTCTCTCTCTCTCTCTCTCTCTCTCCCTCTCTCTCTCCCTCTCTCTCTCCCTCTCTCTCTCTCCCTCTCTCTCTCTCCCTCTCTCTCCCTCTCTCTCCCTCTCTCTCTCCCCTCTCTCTCCCTCTCTCTCCCTCCTCTCTCTCCCCCCTCTCTCTCTCTCCCTTTCTCTCTCTCTCCCTCTTCTCTCTCTCTCCCTCTCTCTCTCTCTCCCTCTCTCCCTCCCTCTCTCCCTCTCTTCTCTCTATTTCTCTCTCTCTCCCCTCTGTCTCTCTCTCTCTCTCTCTTTCTTTCTATTTAGCTCCATCAATTTGTACATTCTAATCTAAGAACTCCAAAAACTCTATGGCCTCATCATTGTTGTCCAGCTTGGACATTCTGTACTCTATTCCTTAAGTCGCCCATTACTGTTTCCGATAGTAACATTGAGACACATTGTAACAAAGACGAAATACTCCTCTATCTTCTTTTCTTGTCCAACTGACAATGTTTGCCCAAACTGATGAGGGCGTGCCTGGGCTGACCTCTGGTTCCCAACACCACCACTGACCATCAATGACCAAAGGTCTCGTTTTAACATTGACTTAGGATGCTAGAGTTTGGTAGTGTCCACAAACGAGTGCGTTTCATTTATTCTGTTTTAAAATGGTGTTTTGTACTTTGTCCCATTAATAAAATGCAAGACTATTTTCATTATTTATCCCATCTTTCTATCTCTCTATCTATCTCGCTATCATTATCTATATATCTATCTGTCTATCTATTCATCCTTCAAATATTGATTGATTTAAATGACCCTCATCGTGGCAAAAACTCCCAAACCTGGCACTTCGCAAGAAAACTCGTCCTTCAAATATCGATCGATTTAAATCGATCGATATTTGAAGGACGAGTTTTCTGGCCAAATTTTCAAATATTATGGGTTTTTCCCGAGTACGGCAGTCTTGTGATGAACATTAAGCATGAAGATTCCGTGGAATTGTGCAAAATAAACTGTTCATAGTTGTCTTTAAAGAGCTTAGAGGCGGGAGTTATTGGCGTTATAGGGGATGAGATTAGCGGAAGAGTAGCTTCCCTTAATTGGACGTTACCCATAGTCTGTGACGTCATCGGCGGAAAAGTTATTAGAGAGAGAAGCGAGGACGAGAGACCATAACTTTTCCGCCGATGACGTCACAGACTATGGATAACGTCCAATCAAGGGACGCTACTCTTCCGCTAATCTCATTTCCTATATAAATGTATACTATTATCAATATTATCATTTATACTCAGTTTTAGTTTTAAAAACAGTTTGTTGTAATCACGTAATTATCTGCTTGAAACACCAACGCGGGAAGACGAAAACATTGCCTAAACATGTAGCAAGTGTAATGAATCACCCTGCTGTGACCTCTGACCTTCTTTCACCATCAAGGAACTTTGACAACGTCCCTATTCCAAATATCCATGTATCTCCTTTTATCGATTTCTCAAATTGACGGATCCATAGAACACAAGCATGCTGCCCTACCTAGAAAAAAACGCGTATTTAAAATTTCGACAAAAAAAATCATCTTTAAAATACCGATCGGTTAAAATTACCCTCGTCTTGTCAAAAACTCTCAAACCTGGGACTTCAATGAGGTCCCAGGTTTGAGAGTTTTTTGACAAAATGAGGATCGTTTTGATCGATCGGTATTTGAAGGACGAATTTTCTGGACAAAATTTTAAATACGCGTTTTCCAGAGTAGACAGCATTGTGACCACAGGAAGTCTTTTTGACGAAATAAGTAAATGGGTAAAAAAAAAACATAGACTTTTATCTTGCAAGATGTCCAAAGTGACATTATTTCGCCTGCACAATTGAAAGTCAATTGAGGTGACACGGTGGCGATATTACAATTTATTGCTTTCTCTTCCAATAATCGCCGCTCTCCGATATGCATATACATTATTTCACCAGAAAGTGGGGTTGAGAAGAAGAATTTTAAATTCAATTGATTTTTTAAATATGTGTTGTTCAATATTATCACCAGTACAAAGAGCATAATATTGCGAAGCAAAGCTATTCGAATACAGTATCAAGCTCATTAAGTCTTTAGTCAAATTTACTGTTTTATCACTAGCAACCGGAACGATCAATTCCTCGATGGCTGCCGTCCATTGACTACCATTGACCACCACTGACCACGACTAACCACCACCCAATGCCCAATGTGTCAACACTATTTGACCATCTGACCACCAAAGGCGTTATATGTTTGGACTCCACCCAGCTCAGGGTCTGGTTAATTACATTAATTTTAGATGGGATGCTCGCGCCGTTTCCCTTTTATTTGGTCTCAGCACCTTAGACGTGATGTGAGCAGGGATATTAGACGCTGGTGGGGTGTGTGTGGATCACGGCGAGAAAATGCTTTTATACATTTTGGATAGAAAACTCTTACTTCATCTATCAACTGATTAAAACAACCCCCAAATTGTCCCTAAAAATATCTGAAACCACAATTTCAAAGAAGTCTTGGGTTTCATATTTTCTGACAAGTTGGGGTACATTATAATCGATGGATTTTAGAAGTAAGTGTTTCATATCAATGATGTAAAACGTTGTTTTGCGAGTGTACAACAGTAAAGGGTAGCAGTTTGTGGATGATGAAGAAGGATGAGGCTTAAATTAGGGATCTTTGATGTCTTCTAAGGTAGACTCCATGTCTAGCATAATTTAACCAAAGTCATTTACTATGTTAACCCTCTCCTTACCAACCTACAGCAAAATCGTCACATTTGTTACGACACAACATACATTCTTCTTATTCAGATTAATTTTGTACATAACAAACTTTGAAGAATGATCTTTGTTTAATTAATAAGAACATAAAGTTGTTTTGTAGAGATATTGTGCTGAGTTTTAAAAATCCATTTTTCTGCTGGGTAAGACTGCCATTTTGGGGAAATACTGAAAATGACTGGGAAGGAAAGAGTTAAAGGAGTGAAGACAATAGCTGAATTGCTCATTCATCTTCCTTTCTCTTTGTTTCAAAGTTGAGTGGCGCAGTCGGTCGAGTGTCCGGCTAACTTGCACACACCCCAAAGTCTAAATCTTGCTGCATTAAATCATTGCCCTGTATTTTCATCCTCGTCTGAGGAAACTAGATACAAAATCTAGTTGTAATTAAAAGTGCTTGGAGTAACCCATCCTGCTTAAGGAAGCAAGAACGTATGCCTGCCAAGCTGCATAAACCGAGAGCAGCCTCGACTTCAAGGTCCTCCCTGAATCTGGGGACCGATGTAAAATCCCAACGCCTAGTAAATAAGACCCCCCACCCCCTTCTTTAATATGGATTTGTTCATTGGAAATAAAGTAAAGCTAAAAAAAATGCTCGAGCTTTTATATAGCTCAATATCCACTTTTTGGGATCGTGGATAGCTCATGCGGTAGAGTCACGTTCTTCCCGGCCAGACGGAGTTGTCGTACCAGTAAGGTCGCGGGTTCAAACCCCCATCACCGCCGCGAAATTTCTATTCTCTATCGTCTTCTGGCACTTTCCTACTCATTTCATCTCTTGTTTTTTTGTTTTTTGTTTTGTTTTTTTTTTTTTTTTTTTTTTTTTTTTTTTTTTGTTTTTTTTTTTTTGTTTTTTTTTTTTTGTTTTTAAGGGTTTTCCGGCGCTTGCAACACATTAAGGTCATATCAGCGCCAACCATCTCTTGTTAATATCCACCAAACCCGCCCAAAGTCATAACAAGAGGTCCCTAGCCAACAGCAACACTTCCTGTTAGGCGATATTACAATTAGAAACAAAGCTGTTAACGGCCAAGTACTCATTTTACAACTGAGTACGGCGAGAGAATGTGAGTAAAGAGCCTTTTCCAAAAACTCAGCTAAGCGTCGCTCAGAGCTGGTCTCCAGGAATTTCCGATCCGAGGGCGAGTGTCATACCACAAGACCATAACATAGCCGTACCTAATGATGGGAATGTTTCTATTATAAAAACAACTATTATGTATTTCAAATCAAGAAAGTAAAACACATGTTTTGACATCATGATTTATTATATAAAAGTCATACTGCAATGAATCAATGTTATGATGTGAAAATGACACACTATACTTAAAGCATTTCTATACAATATTCAGCTATAACAATCATAGTCTAAGAAGGGACTCAAAGGTAGCTCATATGGAACAATTTGTACTTCTAGGACTGCACTGTGTACAGCCAGTCACGTGAAGATCTGAAAAAGTCTGTATGAAACAGTGTCAGACAAGGCAAGAAATAAAAATACAAGAAAAATAAAACATCCCAGGCCGGAAGTCTATGAAGACTGATTTTCTACGATGGTTTTTTTTTTTTTTTTCTTATATTTTTCTTTCTTGATTTATCTGGCACCTTTTCATCCACAGCTTTTTCGGACCTCTATCTTACACCAGTGCCTGCTCCCAATTTGATATTGACAGTCACGATAATATGCCTAACTTTTTTTAATCAGTTCAAAACAAAAGTTATACTTCAACTACTTATAGATTAAGATAACCCCTCCAAATTGCAACTAACGTCTCAGGTTTAAGACTATCTGACATAATAAGGTTTGATTCTAATTTACTAATAATTCGTAAAGTACTAGATATCTATCACATTACTTGATGGTTTTTGTTTTTGTTTTTGTTTTCCCCAGAGTGTGGCCGTTAACCGACTAATAATTATTTTTACATAGCAATCAATTGGCTTCAAGATCGAATCGTAACTATCATATTATTATCAAAAGTGCATAATCAGATATCAGATGATTAAGTTTTTACTTATGTTTAACTCTCTATACAATACAACAAAATATTGTAAACAAACGGTGTGAAGTAGTTACATTGAAGAAAAATGAACAATTCGAAGAGAATTCTTGAACAGAAGATGGCTACATCGGTACATGACTGAATGTTCCATTTATTTGTCATAAAAGTCAATACATAAAACCTGCATGGCAAATATAAAAGATAAAAGATTTCTGTATTGAAAATGAATTAGTCTTTAGTAACGTTGATAGATCTGGACAGATACTTTCCATAAAATGAATGCTGTTTCAAGAGGGTAAAATAAATCTTTGCAGCGACGATTTCTGGACAAAATATATATATTTTAGTTTTTAAAATAACTGGGAAACATTTTTTACAAAATTATATTATACGGGCACATATAATAATAATAATAATAATAATAATAATAATAATAATAATAATAATAATAATAATAATAATAATAATAATAGTAATAATAATAGTAATAATAATAATAATAATAATAATAATAATAATAATAATAATAATAATAATAATGATAATAATAATAATAATAATAATAATAATAATAATAATAATAATAATAATAATAATAATAATAATAATAATAATGTATATAGCGAGTACTAGAAATCCGAGTATAAAGTTTTAATGACCATTAAACAGTTCAGCAATAATCAATATAACGCGCACATATCAATAATAATTTTTGAGGTATTCCAAAAGATTTCTTTCCTTTTCCATATGAATATGACTTTCGTTAGTATTATAAAGGGCACATGCATGACATTCATAAATGGAATGAGTACTAATTAGATTCAGTAGTCTGATGTCACGCGCCCGGCAACGGCGGCCATCTTGGTTCTAAACAGAGAAAATCTTTACTTTTTATTCTTCATGCTGGCGAGAACTTTTCATTCCCTTTTCACATGCCTTGTGATCAGAATGTGTAAAAGTCAAAACATGATCAAATTGATGGGTTTTTTTTCTCCTCTGGATACGCTTTTAAGCTCGCCGGAGAAATATTTCATACGGCGTCCGCCATTGTTCCGATAGTTTAGAGCCAGTGTTACTAAGTTACCATGCGTCATTAGGAAGGAAGTGACGGTACGACTATTGAATCCTATTATCTAAAAGGGTAGATCATGTCAATTTTTATGTATACGGTACGGATTCAACTCTTAAGATTTACAATGTTTGAAGTTAACGTCACTCAACTATTCGTCGTTCTGTAAATATCTGTGGCAAACTGGCTGTCAGCCGTCAGCCGTCAGCCATAATTAATGGTGTGCGTTTAGGTAAAATACTCATAACATCCGCCAGCGGATATCACGTTCAAACACACAAAACTATGAGTAACATTAAACGTTTATAGGGTATAAATTCTATCACAAGTTATTTAATTATTTCTATAATTTACCAAAATCGGTGATTGTCACTCGTCAAAATGTTAGCATTTAATTTGGACTATTTGATATCACTCCATCAACCTATCTATCCACAAACACTCACACACACGCTTTTTCTTTGTGTCGTCCACCTTCTCTCTCTCTCTCTCTCTCTCTCTCTCTCTCTCTCTCTCTCTCTCTCTCTCTCTCTCTCTCTCTCCATTTCTGTGCTTGCACGTGTATGTGTCACCGACTTGCCCCCTCATTTTTTTATCCCCACTTCTTTTTCTCTCCTTCACCCGTCCCCTGCCACACCTACGCCCAAATACTCACATTCACACGAACACAAACACACACACACGAACACACGCACACACACACACACACACACACACACACACACACACACATCGTCCACACTTCCCTCATTAACTCGATAGCCATTTAACACATCCCGAGTCGAACGACCAGTGTGCCGTGATAATTATCGATACAATACATTATTACTTAATTATCGATACCATATATCATCATTTAATTATTGATACAATGTAATATGATTAATTCATTATCACCGAACCAGACAAACCACGGGCTTTGGCCAGAACCACACGTGCCTGGGCAATCACAATACCCCCCCCCCCCCCCTCCCCCCGCGCCTCCATTCCCAGTGTATTAAGAAACGTTCTCAATTCCGCCTCTCTCTCTCTCTCTCTCTCTCTCTCTCTCTCTCTCTCTCTCTCTCTCTCGCTCTCTCTCTCTCTATCTATCTATCTATCTATCTATCTATCTATCTATCTATCTATCTATCCCTCTCTCTCTCTCTTACACACCACACACACACACACACACATATATATATATATATATATTATATATGTTGCTGTTGACCAGGGACCCTTTGTAAAGCGCTTTGAGCACATTTAGTGGATATTGCGCTAAATAAAAAGCTCAATATATATATATATATATATATATATATATATATATATACATATATATATATATACACATATATATATATATATATATATATATATATATATATATATGTATATATATATTATACACACACACAAACATACAGATAGGTATTTTGATAAATAGATAGACAGACAGATGAGTGGGGGGAAATTGACAGCTTGATAAATAGACAAATAGAGAGATATATAGATTGATTGAAATATTGGTAAATAGATAGATAGATAGATAGATAGATAGATAGATAGATAGATAGATAGATAGATAGATATATAGATAGATAGATAGATAGATTGTAAATATGCCCTTGTTTGTTACTTGTGCTTTTGTGTCAAACGGAAAGAGAGAGAGAGAGAGAGAGAGAGAGAGAGAGAGAGAGAGAGAGAGAGAGAGAAGAGAAAACGAGTGAGACAGAGGAACAGAGCTAGAGAGAATGAGAGAGAGAGAGAGAGAGAGAGAGAGAGAGAGAGAGAGAGAGAGAGAGGATGGAAGAGAATCACATAGACTAGATACAAACACACACACACACAGAAACACACACAAACACACACACAAACACACACACACACAGACACACACACAGACAGCAATACCAGTGTTCAATAGAGGTAATACGTAGATTGACGACGAACATCACGCTATCAACTATTGGCGGCGGTGCCCCAAACTGACAAAACGGTGTTTTTTAAAATTTTGCTTGAAAATATTTACTTCAAACATTGATGGTTAAGACAACTCCAAAGTTGACATAAAAGTCTCAAACCCGAGACTTCTTTCGAGTATCAGTTTAAAGACAAGCGTGGACCATGTTAATCAATGGGCATTTAAAGTCAAAGATTTCTGGCGAAAATGAACAATGTCTGTTTTGTCAGAAAGAACTTTTTAACCCTACTGATTGACTATTTCATCTAATATTTTATCTTGTTCTAGATTTATGTCTTTCCTTTTTCACGTCTTTTTTGAGTTAATTTTTTTATTTTCCGCATCCATTTACACTCTGATTTTCACTTCCATTATCATCTTTCTTCTTTTTCTTCTTCATAAGTGTCCAGTTTCTTTATTTCGATGACAAGCAGCAATGCCATAACCTGACATAAGGCCTTTTTACATTTTGGTAGGAAAATGTAGACTTAATATATGTTATATATACACGCCATTTAACTCTTTGTTATTGTTTTTAGACTGTCATTTCCATGATTAGTTCTCACTAAATTATATTAATGGTTACACATATTATTATTACCTTATGTCCAACTAACGGATTTTGTGAGTATTTTACCTAAACAGATAGCATCAATAAAACCACTAACTAAATTACTGGTCTTCTGTTATCAATGATAAGCTCTAAATAGGATTGGTTGTGATTCATAAAAGTAATCGTACAAAAGGACTATACAAATTATTATTAAGTATTACGAAATCTGAAAAAATCCAAACGAATAAAGCGGGCTGTAATGTGATACTTTCGACGGTTCTGGAACCGAGGATGTTCGATGATGAGTATGGTGATAATGGCGATGATGATGATGATAATAATAATAATAATAATAATAATAATAATAATAATAATAATAATAATAATAATAATAGTAATAATAATAATAATATAAATAATAATAATAATAATAATAATAATAATAATAATAATAATAATAATAATAATAAGAATAAGAATAATAATAATATATAATATAATAATAAATAATAATAATAATAATAATAATAATAATAATAATAATAATAATAATAATAATAATAATAATCGTATTAGAGATGATGACAATGATAATGATAGTATACGTGCTTTTATCATCAACATCCTTCGTGGTTGTTGATATCTATTTTGTATCGATATTCAATTGTATTATTTTCTTTATGCAATCACATTGAATATTATTGGATTTATGATCACATTGAGGACATAATGATGGTAATGATGATGATGATGATGATCACAAAGACAGCGTTGATGATGATGATGATGATGATGATGATGGTGGTTATAATAATGATGATGGTGTTGATGATGATGATGATGATGATGATGATGGTGATGATGATGATGATGATGATGATGATGATGGTGGTGATGATGATGATGATGATGATGATGATGATGATGGTGATAACGACGACGATGATGACGATGATGATGATGATGATGATGATGATGATGATGATGATGATGATGATGATGATGATGGTGATAACGACGACGATGATGAATGATGATGATGATGATGATGATGATGATGATGATGATGATGATGATGATGATGATGATGGTGATAACGACGACGATGATGATGATATGATGACGACGATGATGATGATGATGATGATGATGATGATGGTGATAACGACGACGATGATGATGATGATGATGATGATGATGGTGATAACGACGACGATGATGATGATGATGATGATGATATGATGACGATGAAGATGATGATGATGATGATGATGATGATGATGATGATGATGATGATGATGATGATGAGTGATAACGAGACGATATGATGATGATGATGATATGATGATGATATGAGATGATATGATGACGAGATGATTATGATGACGACGATGATGATGACGGATTTGATAATAGAGAATATGAAACATACAATAACGTGGAAGTGATATCATATTATCCACAACCCAGCATGTCTCCAACAAAGTGCACACAACGTCTTACAAAGAATTGATGATGAATAAAGACATTCAGATACTGACGAATGGACATGAATAATGCAATCATATTAATATGTACAGGGTAATACTCATATAGAACACAATTGATTTTTTTAAAAATTCTTACACACACACACACACCCACACACACGCGCGCGTTCACACACATACACACACAGACACACACTCAATCTATTTTTATCCGATTTCGAACATGTTCATGAAGCGATTAAATACACCATAAGTGAATAACGTGGATGATATTCGTTGAAAAATTAACAGTTAGTTGATCCCTGATAACAAATCAACTCAGCTACACAGATTAAACGTATTTCGTGATGTCATCATCAATTCCGTTGTTTGTTTATTTGCTTTGTTTGTTTGTTTGTTTTTTGTTTTTTTTTTTTTGTTTTATTTGGTGAAAGGCATATTTTTTATTTGCAAAACATTAGGCTTCATTTTAAACCTTTAACAAAACACAATTTATATTAAGTAAACAGTTCAGTTTATGAGACGTTAAACGACAAGATATTCTGCAATACATTGACGAAAACCTTTTATTTTTTTTTTAATTTTGCCAAAATATTTTAACTTTAAATATAATAATAATAATAATAATAATAATAATAATAATAATAATATATAATAATAATGATAATAATAATAATGATAATATAATAATATAATAATAATATAAATAATAATAATAATAATATAATAATAATAATAATAATAATAATAATAATAATAATAATAATAATAATAATATAATAATAATGTAATTCATTCATATAGCGTTTGACCCATACAATATAGTTCTAGTCACACAATACAAATAGCATGCAATATATATCATAAAAATATACCGACGAATGAATATGATCCTCATGATTTTTTTTTAAAAAAAGCTGTTTTGAAATCTCAGGTTTAAGAATTTTTGATATGTAGGAGTTCATCTTAATTACTTAATATTCAAAGTAAAATATTTTGGCCGTAAAGATAAAAGTATTTTGTCAATTCACGACAATGTTTCCTTTAATAACTGCATACTAATGGTAACATTTCTTGGTCTGGAACCAGGAAAAAATCAGGTTATTGGATGATGATATAAACACTAACATGCGACCAAAATTTCGTTGAATCAGGACGTTTAGTATTGACAAACAAATCAGATAAATAAAGGTGGCATCCTGTGTCAATATGGCAACACATCGGTGTGGACAGGACGTCAAGAAATGAATTTAAATTTAAAAATAAAAGAAAAACAAAACTTTAGGTGTGTGTGTGGGGGGGGGGGGTGGGGGGATGTTTTTGTTTGTTTGTTTGTTTGTTTGTTGGGTTTTCTGTGTCTTTTGTTGGTTTTATTTTGTTGTGTTATGTCTATTGTTGTTGGTTTTTGTTGTGATTTTTTTTGTGGGGGTTTTTGGGGGTTCTGTAAGGGTTTTTGTTTTGGTAAGCTTATGGTGCCATGTCTATCCTCCACGATGCATCGTAATCATCATTTCTCCTTTGTTTACTTTATAGTGAATTTTAGCATCTAGTTCACAGGGACATTGTACCAGTTTGAGGTGTTCGGTCATAAAATTGGAACCTCCGTAAATTTATGCATTCCAATATAGATAGTCGTAGAAAATAAAAAAACGAGATAACAGCTTATAATGTCAATTGATCAATGAATCTTGCTTGGTTAGTCACTCTCCTTTTGAACGAGATGAAAATGAAACCAAAAAAGGTGATAGATAAAAGTTATTAGTTAAAATATAAATATAAAATGGAATAAAATATGCCGCATATTCAAAAACGTTATTTCAATTGGGAATGAGATTAGCGGAAGAGCAGCGTCCCTTGATTGGACGTCACCCATTGTCTGTGACGTCACCGGCGGAATAGTTATTAGAGAGAGAACGTCATGTTGGTTGTGCGCATGTGTCTCTCGTGTTAAAGGTTTAAAATGCGCACAACCAACATGACGTTCTCTCTCTAATAACTTTTCCGCCGGTGACGTCACAAACTATGGGTGACGTCCAATCAAGGGACGCTACTCTTCCGCTAATCTCACTCCCTATTGGCCAGTACGTGTATAACAATGCCCTTTCATTTAACTTAAAGCACAAATAAAAAGACAAACAGAACTAGTCCAAGTTTCATGTAACCATTTAACTTGATCCTGAAATGTCGATCGATTTAAATGACCCTCGTCTTGGAATACTCATAAAACCTGGGACCTCGCGAGGTCCCAGGTTTGATAGTTTTTGCCAAGATGAGGGTCAGTTAAATGGATTGATAATTGACGGACGAGTTTTCGGGCCAATTTTATAAATACACGTCTTTCCAGAGTGGGGCAGTTAACTGGTTGAAAAAACCATGACTGGATCTGTCAACGATTCAAGAATGAAAATTGGATTTTAAAATTCTTTTGAAGTCAACATTTCACAACTGTATAACAATTCTCTGATAAAAACATTCGATCCCAGTGAAATGTATCTCATCCCTTTGACAGAAGTGAAGTGAAGGTAATATTATTATCACTGTGGTCTTCGAATGTCTGCCCAAAGTTGTTCTGATGGAGTTAGGAAGTAGTGGGAGACGACACATTGTCTCTGACGCATTCAACTGATATACGTGAGTTTTTTTGTTGTTGTTTTTTTTTATTAGTTGCAATTTGAAACAGAAATAGAAAAAAAAAGTAAACTCATAATTACAAAATATTTTAAAATAAACATTCAATATATTGATTTTTTTTTTTTGATATACTGAAAATATTGTGTGACAGCTTTTTATTACGTTCAGAACATTTTATTATTTCAACAAACAACATAGATTCTTCTTTATGAAAATCAGCAAAGTTGTAAAATAAGAAGTAAACATTAATATTATTTGAAACAAAAAAAGCATTTCACGATACGGCTAAATAAATCAAAATAAAAAGAATTCATATAAGAAACATTTTGAAGGACTTTGAAGTTTTCAGAGATGTAGTGCAGTCAGTATCCACAAAACAAAAACAGTTTTATGTCAGAAACATCTTTTGATTTACGTGAGTTGACAGCAAAAAGATAATAAACGGCAATAATCAAACAATATAAATCAGAGAGTAAAACTTGAGTGTGACGTAATTTAGATGAAGAACAAAATTGTAATGCAGATAATCTTTCTATTTAGTGACGATTCAATTAATTGATGGTCCTAAGATTTGGAGCAACATATGTCGACCTATTTGGCAAAGTAGGTAATTGGGGATGGGTTGTAAGTAAAACACACGCTATGTGTAACGATTCTGTGATAAAAGCCATCGATCCCAGCATAATATATTCCATCCCTTTGATATAAGTTAAGGTAATACTATCACTATTAATCTTTAAATGTGTGTAATGAAAATAACATCCTTTTATTTAAAACTATTTCATTTGTTCTTTCCAACAGAGATAAATATTTTCTTTAGTTGGAAATAAATCCAAACATAATTTGATCAGGTATTGAGTTCATTCCAAACAATTAGTAGTAATTATATCTACAACTTCTGTGACAACAGATATCTTGTCAATTAAACGGTAATTCCCATTTAGCAGCGTTCTGATTATTGGTTTCCACTGTATAAATCAATGTTTACAACTAGGTTTAATGAAATGTATAAAGCATGGATAATCAGCCATTTAAAAAATAGTAATTCGTGAGTTGTTTCTTTCAATTGTTTGTTTAAAGTTCTTTAACTTTTTAAAAAATTCTCATTATTTTTAGTTTTTGTTATTTATGGAAAACACGAGTCAACAGTATCACGTGATAAAAAGAGAACATTTCATTCTTTTTCTTTGTGAATTCGAACGTTTCAGTGTTATTGGTTTTATTAAAAGTAGCAAAATACCACTCCCTTCGTCATCTGCCTTTAAACATTTAATGTCTTACAGAATATATGAAAATATTACATAGGAAAAACGAACAAATGGAATAAGTATTTAAAAAATGAAATTGAAAGTATTTCTGTAAAATACGTTTATCGTATCTTCTGAACATTATTAAAGATTTAGAACGCAATTCCAAAGCCAACAAAATATCATAGAATTCATTTGACTTAAAGCAATATTTGAAGATATGTATAACTTGTACCTATATATTTGATTTAATGAGAAATATAATTCAAAGCAGAAACATTATGCGGTTTTCATAGAAAAAAGGTAGTAAGACTAACCCATGTGCAATTGAGCTTTGGGAAAATTAATTGTTCGACAAAGTAGTCTCTAATCAATAGACCTTTAAGTCTGTGCTGGTTGGTCCAGTGCCATTAGTAGTAAGTCAAGGCAGAAGGAAACAGGAACGTTGTATGGTATGAAGACAAAGAATGGGTCAATCTGGCTACCAAGATATAATTAAGACTTTAAAATACACTAAAGCGTATAATATGGCTGTACATCGTTTATGTCAGGATTTTAAACCATATAAAAACTGTATCAGTTATAGTCTTGCGAGAACATGATATACTTTATTTGAAGCCCAGCAAATTTAACGGAGTACATTATTGTAATAAACAGATACACCTGGAAATATAAACATTTTTAGACAGATGTTCGGATAAAGAAAGTTGTGTTCATTCTTTACCTGATAACATGAATGTTAGAATTCAATATGTGTAATATTATATCCATTATTAAATAGAACCTTTAGGTAAAAGGAAAAGTAGTTCAAAATCATTGGTTTCCTTCTTTAAAAACAAGAGTAAATATTGGAATAATGCAAGGTGACAATTGATGAAGAGACACAATTCTAAGAGTATCAACCTCATTTAGGTATCACATGATTCTCTGTTGTTATTTATGAAATGTTGCTATTTATATGACAGGTGACGTAAAATATGATGATTATCTTTATACAATGAACATGAACAGAACTGTAAAATTCAACCAAGTCAAATAAAACAATCTTTTTTTAGAAGATTCGAAACATTATTTTTAAAACATTATAAAAGGTGTTACTTTAGTCAATGTGTAAATGTAAAAATAATCATTTAATCAATGTGATAGTCTACCTGAACCATTTCCATGCTTTGTTTATTTTTCAAATTGTTATTTTTCAACGTGATAAAAATGATTAGGCAATAAACGGATACAACAAAACATAATTTATTGATTAGATGTTCACTTTATAACTAGATAGAATATCACATGTAGTAGCTAGTTACGTTCCTTTTTCAATGCTGCTTTGAGGTTAATGTGAATTGTGTGCATGATTCCAACAGAGAGACATAGTTGTCAATGTTGCTGCTCGAAGCTCGAAGAAATAAATAATAACGTGAAGTTGAATGTAAGCTTCAATTTAATTACAAAAACAGATCAAATGAACGTTTCGGGTTTCCCCGCTTCAATTTAATTACAAAAACAGATCAAATGAACGTTTCGGGTTTCCCCGCTTCAATTTAATTACAAAAACAGATCAAATGAACGTTTCGGGTTTCCCCGCTTCAATTTAATTACAAAAACAGATCAAATGAACGTTTCGGGTTTCCCCGCTTCAATTTAATTACAAAAACAGATCAAATGAACGTTTCGGGTTTCCCCGCTTCAATTTAATTACAAAAACAGATCAAATGAACGTTTCGGGTTTCCCCGCTTCAATTTAATTACAAAAACAGATCAAATGAACGTTTCGGGTTTCCCCGCTTCAATTTAATTACAAAAACAGATCAAATGAACGTTTCGGGTTTCCCCGCTTCAATTTAATTACAAAAACAGATCAAATGAACGTTTCGGGTTTCCCCGCTTCAATTTAATTACAAAAACAGATCAAATGAACGTTTCGGGTTTCCCCGCTTCAATTTAATTACAAAAACAGATCAAATGAACGTTTCGGGTTTCCCCGCTTCAATTTAATTACAAAAACAGATCAAATGAACGTTTCGGGTTTCCCCGCTTCAATTTAATTACAAAAACAGATCAAATGAACGTTTCGGGTTTCCCCGCTTCAATTTAATTACAAAAACAGATCAAATGAACGTTTCGGGTTTCCCCGCTTCAATTTAATTACAAAAACAGATCAAATGAACGTTTCGGGTTTCCCCGCTTCAATTTAATTACAAAAACAGATCAAATGAACGTTTCGGGTTTCCCCGCTTCAATTTAATTACAAAAACAGATCAAATGAACGTTTCGGGTTTCCCCGCTTCAATTTAATTACAAAAACAGATCAAATGAACGTTTCGGGTTTCCCCGCTTCAATTTAATTACAAAAACAGATCAAATGAACGTTTCGGGTTTCCCCGCTTCAATTTAATTACAAAAACAGATCAAATGAACGTTTCGGGTTTCCCCGCTTCAATTTAATTACAAAAACAGATCAAATGAACGTTTCGGGTTTCCCCGCTTCAATTTAATTACAAAAACAGATCAAATGAACGTTTCGGGTTTCCCCGCTTCAATTTAATTACAAAAACAGATCAAATGAACGTTTCGGGTTTCCCCTTTATCAACAAAACAGGATGATTGAAACACCACATCTGTGGTCTGTGGTGTTTCAATCATCCTGTTTTGTTGATAAAGGGGAAACCCGAAACTTTCATTTGGTCTGTTTTTTTAAATTAAATTGAAGCTTACATTCAACTTCACGTTATTATTTATTACAGAGAGACATACATTATGCTTGACTTATTCAATTAAATTCAAACATGAGTTAAGATATCAATTACCTTTTTTTTTGTTTTTGATGGGTTTTTAAGACTTTATAAAAACTGAACATTTACATCACTATACGCCTTAGATCTTCTAACAGTTCCTATAAAAATTATGACACAAAAAAGGTAGACCTACAACACAACCGGTGACTCGGCAAGGATAAACAAACTGCATTTTGTTTGTTTGTGTTTTCTTTAAAATCTTTCCAGGCAAAATATAATATTAATTAGTTTAGAAATCAAATAAAAATAATAGACAAATTTGTCTCTTGGTCTTAAATCGTTCCAATATTTTTGATTGTTTTATTTTGATGTGAATATAATTCATAATAAAATTCTGATAAGATTATAAAAATAACCCAATCCATCTGATACTTACCTAAGCACAATGAAAGTATTAAGCTTGATTCTTTGACAAATAATTGAAGGGATGTTAAAAATTCTAATAAAAAGACATATTAAGGCTGTAATGTATCAATGCATTTCATTTGATTTACAACATTCAAAATGCTTGTTTTCTTTGTTGTTTTAGGATGTAATGAACATTTTCTATATGATAATGGAACCAATTACTTGAGTTAGATTATTTAATATTCAGCAAATAATAAAAATAATGTAAAGTAACACAGTAACACCATGATATATATATATATATATATATATATATATATATATATATATATATATATATATATATATATATATATTATATATTATATATAAGTAAATTAATGTTTTAACGGCGATTACTGTTAAAATGTTTACTTATAGTTGTTCTCGGACGACATAAATAATTTCTATACCTCCAATATAACTACCAACAAAAACATCATCAATTTAAATATTTTGATACTCAACAAAATTATAATAATATAAAATATTAAAAGTTGGATTTTGACAGTTTCTTGGACGTGAAAAAATCCTGTACATAACTCTGAAATCAACAAAGAAATAATTCTATCATTTAATGCACTGCATTGTTTAACATGAAATATGCCCTTTGTTTTTATTTGAAATAAGCAGGAAAATCACTCAACAAGGCATAGAAATACATAAATGGTAGTTCTACTTTTGATTTTTTTAAATAGGAATTAAAGCTTTGCCCCCAAAGAAGCGTATATGTACTAGTAATGTGATTGCATATTACAGATGATGTGATGCATTCGACGTGTACACATATGCAGGTCTGATATTCGAACCCAATTATGGTCCTGGTTTAACATTGTTGTAATATTTTACCTCATTTTTGAGATTTCCATTACAACAATGAGCCCAAAATGAAGTGGGTTATCAGACCTGCAAATATATGCACGCCGGATTCATTTAATTACGTATAGACGTCTTCAAACTCATAACCTGGGATAATGAAGCTGAGAAATGCTATTTTTATTTCTTCAATCAAAATAAGTAAACATAACGAGTTGATCATACTTTTCTTTTTGTTCAACGGGCAAGAATATAGGGAATGAGATTAGCGGAAGAGTAGCGTCCCTTGATTGGACGTCACCGGCGGAAAAGTTAATAGAGAGAGAACGTCATGTTGGTTGTGCGCATGCGTCTCTCGTCCTCGCTTCCGTTGAAAGCGACTTGAGACACTTCACCGAAAGCGAGGACGAGAGAGACGCATGCGCAAAACCAAATTGACGTTCTCTCTGTAAGGTGACGTCCAATCAAGGGACGCTACTCTTCCGCTAATCTCATTCCCTATACGGACGAATCAGTTCTTATTAAGTTGCACAAAAATTGTTATTATCGCACCTACAAGAATAGAACTAATGTTTTAGGAAAACATGTATTAAAAGAAATTAAAATAAGTATAAGGAATAAGGAAAATGTGTTTGTGAAATACGTCAAATAATTTGTTACAGCATATACAACAGTATGGTTATCATATAGTTTTTTTCTTAAACAAAATTTATGATTTTTCAAAAATTAATAGAACTCTTTGTTTAAAGAAAAAAAAGAAAAAAATATTCGAAAAAAATATATAATTCCCATTTCTTCATCCTTTAGGGAAACTATTCTTTACGGTCTATTTCAAGAAAAGACTGAAATAACACAGACGTCAGCCGCAGTGCAGCGCCGCAAAGATAGCAATCGGGACAAAGTTCATGGCTCAAAGAAAAAAAACGAAATGCCAAAACTGGGTCAAACCTGTGTCTTTCGGGTGGAAGAGCATGCCTTATCCACTCGGCCATCTCATCCCCTCATACAAAACTTAGAGAAAAAAATTCAGAATTGATATATAACTATTATTGAAATACAATAAGAAGTAAAAATGAAAATTAGTTGTACCATACATTTGACAATTGCCTAGGACGGGATAAACAAACTTCGTAAAAGGTTTAAGCCAAACTATTTGCGAAAAAAAATATGTAGAAATACACTAAAAGTAAAAATAGGACTAAATCAAATGTTTGAAGATTTTGAAAACATGCTTAATTTTCAGAAACAAAAAAATAAAAAATAAAAATATATATAATACTTCAAATGGTCAAAAAATATTCCTTGAGATGATTTCCAAAAAAATTATTGTAAAATATTTGTTAAACAATTTAATGCCACTATAATGTCTCTGATGAATGTGAAAGTGATAGATATGATTTTAAATTTGAGCTTGAAAAGAAAAGAATTCGGTACAATAAATACAGTTGTAAACAATCCTGAGTTTATTTAATTTTAGTTAATAATGTATTAAAATGCCTGGCATAATCATTAATCTGGCAAGAACGTAGGTCAATACATGAAATCAATGAAATAGAAAAATCCTCAAGTTTTAAATTTTTAAATTAATAAAGCGATTCTGAAAGAGAAACGTAATATGGCGATGATATTTCCTTGATGTTAATCTAGAAAAAAAAACTATTCAAATGTGATAAAAACACTTTCACCAAGAAATAAATTATCCATTTTCACATGTCCAAAACTCTGAGTTTAGTAAACGAGGTAAAACAAACATAGTAAAATATAATTTTTTAAAAAAATATATACGTTATTTACGAAAGAATAAATTAATATGGGGTTGTAAAGTGAGTTTGACAGAAGTTTTTGTTACGAATGTTATAAAATATTAAATTGTACATAACGTTGATCGCTGCTATAACACATTCTTTCCATTTGATACCATCAAGATTAACAAAATAGTTAAACTCTTGGATGATTTGTTTGTTTTTCATCACTATTCATCTAGTAAATTGAATTATAAACAATCATTGAAATAGGAAATTGTGAAAAAAGTATATTATCATTCATTGTATTTACTGAATGGTTGTGTCCTTAAAACAAAACAACGTGATGAGTTAGAAACAAAAATGTTTGCCTAGCGACTCACTAGAACCATTAGATTCGTACTGGTAAGTAAACAGTATCAAAAGAGTGATAAAAAAACAGAATATGGGGAGGATATAAATTACGTTTGTTTGTTGTTTGTAGGAAGGGATGTAAACTTTAGTTCGAAGCTTGCAACATATTTAAAAAACACGAGGACACATTCTCAGCAAGTATAAAATAGTTTTAAAACGCAAATGTAAACATTTTTTTATAAAACTGAATGATCTAACAAATGAATTCAATACGGGCTGGATGCATTATATACATTTCGTATGTATACGTGATAAATTTGTTCACAAGACCAATCGTTTTAACAATTAATAAATGTAATTACAAGCAACGATCTAATATTCAATTAATTACGTTCTTTTCATCTTTCAAACTTGTTGACATACATTGTCAGTTGTGTTTTCGGATCAGAACTGAACGATTGTATAAAAACATTCACCGACCCTCGTTAAGTTCTAAACAAACGGACCAATCGTATCGATGAAACTTTTGAATGTGGTGACGGTTGCCGTGATGTGTGTTATTTCGAACACATTCGGTGATGGGATCATTACATAGAGCACATTGAACATTTTATATAGACGTCTAGATCCTCTTGTATGTTTACCTTCTTGTAATCTGAATACACGTTGCAAAAATACAGATAACCATATCCTAGATACATTAATGGTGAAAACACGTTATCCAACGATTGATGATTTTTCAACATTAATCCAGACTCTTCAAGATTCCAATAATTCATAAGGATTTTTGTTTTATGCACTTTTGTAATCTCTTAACGTTTCAAGAGCTCTTTTGGCTCGAGGGTTTATAGTGCAATAAAGATGTACAAATTGACTAGTGCAAAACACAAAATATTCCTCGATTTCTGAAATAAATAGGAGTAATAAATGTGCTCTTGAATTAAACACAAAAGCGAATAGTCATTGCAATATATCATTGGCTACAACATAGCCAATAAAGGAATAACACATGTGTCACAAGGCATGAGATCAAGCGTATAGTATAAGGGATGTGTCATTATATAATCAATAAGCTAGCTGTGTAATGTCAAAAAATATATAATTATTGATACAATGATGCACATGCCCCCATCTAGGTGTGCCCTAACATGATTGGATCCATTATTATCTCCAAATGGAGATCTAGATTTACCGGAATCATCGCTGTTTTCAATTTCATTGTATCCAACTTTATGCTTGGAATCGCCTATCGTTGAAAACTGGGACACTTCCTTATTTTCAGAAGACGAAACTCTTCTGTTGTGACGCCCTTGATCTGCATGAGTCCTGTTGTTATGCAACATAGACCTGTGACTCGATGCGACTGAGTTTTTGGAAAGATCTGTTGCATCTAGCATCGTCGTTTTCTTTAAAACCGACGACTCTGTTGGTGGAAGGGTGGGGGGCACAGACATGCAACTCTTATCTTCTGTTCTAAACTTCAGAGATAGAAGTGGCTGGCGAATTTTACTCCTGGCAAAATTAAAACTTTTCTTGTCGCATTGACTAGCAACCATAACATAAGCTTCGTTTGGATAAAATCGGCTAAACACAAAACATCTCACATCAACGCCACTGTCGAGACTTTGCACAAAGATTATATTTTCCCAGTAATGACCTTCAAAAGTAGCCAAACATCGGAAATCTGTCACCATTGTGATGAGACCGCCACAGCTCGTGAAGTCCATTCTCATTTTGGTTGGGTCTTCACAATGGCGGTACATGGTTCCAGAACAAACATATCCTTCTGGTGAAGTTGCTGTAAGCGTGTAGACGGACGATATGTTACAGATGGAAGTTTCTGGATACGGAGTCTGAGCTACGATAGGTTTTCCTGACCCAATATGAGATCGGTAGAGGTCGTCTATTGGTGACGGGTCGGGTTCAAATCTCTCGGTGTCGCACATCGTTTTGGCAAAGTCCTTTTTGATTGTTGGCCAAGCGTATGACTGACTAAGACTGTACTGAAGCACAGATGGAGCAAGGCGGTGTAATTTGATGCATGTATATCTTGGTCTGCAGCCATTATCGTATAAAGACACCGTTGAAAAAGTCTTAGACTTTCTTGGAGGACTATCCGGGAAGTTTACACACTTGAAATTTCCAACTCCTTGGATCGAAATTTGAGACTGATCTATCGTGATGTGCCGGAAATCGTAAGATTCCTTCAAAAACCACGGGCCTTTAAATCGTCGTGGGAAATGGCAATATGACAAGTCATCTGTTGCACCACACGCGTTGCATGAACGCATGCATTCTTGTTTTACGTACAGATTACATCGTACCGATTTGCATTCTGGGTATTCATCCTCACATAAAGTGGGAAATAATCTCTGCTCAAGTTCTAATGTTAAATATTTGATATGCTGTCCCTTTTTATGAGAAAACCCACTTGGTGTTTTGCCGGAGATACATGTTAAATCACTGTAAAGGTAAGCAAATATTCGTTTAGATGATTTTCTCTCTTCTTCTACTGGCATTACCAGACACCTTAAATCCGTATCTTCATTTCTACGAAGGATGACATAATAATTCTTATCATCTCTCCACCCAGCTACACTTGTCGTTTTCTGATGGACAAACATTTTAACATCGGGTAGACACGTATCCGTAATAAAATCAAAGACAACACCCTCACCTCCAACACATTCCGCCTCCATTCTCATCGGCCTGTGCATAAAATTACAACCATTCTCACCAACCTCGCTATCAGTTATTTTCATGTTGAATCCGCCACTGAATGGACAAGGTGTGTAGTCGTTTTCTAACGATTCGTATTTCACCAAAGGCCAGGGGTCAAGCTGGAGAAGAGCTTCGTCACATATTGTCGGATCAAAGTGTTTTGATTCGTGGGACCAAGAAAGCTGAAGGATAGATTTACTGCGAGTATGAAAACGCAAACATTTATAGTAACTATTTGCGTGGTAATCTTGTCGCTTGACCAAGTAATATCTGCCCTTGTGTAACATGACACAACTCCATCTTACGCGATGCCTGTCGCTGCCCGGGTAGTGGATCTCTATCACCGTGCGCCGGATGTAATATTCAAGGTCACGTGACCCGTCGGCCATCACGTGACTGTACCACGGTGGGTCATTCTTATGCATGATGGTCGGCTCTGGAAAATGACAGGTAGCAGAAGTCTGATCAAGGAGGGTTGACAACAAAAATGTTGTCAAAATTAGCAGGATACACCAGAAACTGGATAGTGACATCATAATCTATATGGCTTATCCTGTATTTGTTCAATTCATACTGATGATAACATCCGAGTTAGTGTAGCTTGTCCAATCTGAAAAAAAAAATGAAAAAAAAAATTTAGTTCGTTAATTAGCTTTTTCCCCTCCGTCTACTCCTCCTACTCTCTCGTCAATTTCTTCATACTCTCTCACCGCCAGTTGAAATGACCCTCAAGCGAAATGAACTAAAGTATCGGCAAAAAATCTAAATTGGTGTAAACTGAATCGATTCATTGCTGAGTCTTGAATATCCTGGGGCGGATGTGTTTTTTTTTTTAACTGTTGGCATTCCAGCCATTATCCATTAATCAAACCCTGTGGGTATTTGGTCGAATTGATTAAGAGTTTGGTTAACAATCTCATTTGTTATACAGTAAACACGAGAAAATTCATGTCCGTTTCCTAGATTAGCTTCATATGACACTATAATCCTCATTGTGAGGGACTTTTTTTCCATTTTGCTTTAGACATAAATATCTATTTAACCTTAGGAATCGTATTGTTATGGTCAAGAACCAAGTTCGTTTTTAATTTTTTTCTGGGTATGTTTATTTATTTATTTTTTTGTTGGGTTTTTTTTTGGGGGGGGGGGGGAGTTGTTTCTTTGTTTGTTTTTTGTTGTTTTTTTGTTTTTTTGTTTTTTGTTTTTTAATTATTTTATATCTTATGTGTTTCTATTCATAATTAACTATTTCTATAATTCATCTATTTATGGTGGAGCCAGAAGGCCGAATTGATAAGGCATTGCATTATAAACATGGCAACCGGTGTTCGAGTCCAACATTCGCGGCATTTTTTTATTCACTTATCCTTCATTCTGTCATTCGTCAATACTAGTAATTCTTTGGACCTCGTACTTATGATAAAAGGAAAATATACATCCATTATAAATCACGCCCGAGATATGAATGTTAAAAGTAGAGTGACTATGCAAGAACGGTGCTTTATAAAGGAAGACGTTTTTATTAGAACTTCTAGAACAAAAATCCATTAAAACCCATTTTCTCAAGTAAGTAACACGTGATCTTTGACTCAAACCATTTGCTCTGACTTATGGATGACAATTTGAAAATATTTGATTTATTATTTTTTTTCCATTACCATTTCGTTGTCAAGCGTGTGTGTTGAGGTATCTGCCTCAGGACTGGAACTTATTTATAAATTAGCAGAAGATGGTGAGTCTAAAATCAAATGGTTTTATTATCGGTGGGTTTTTACCAAAACAAAATTAGTTGTAATCCAGGAAGTGTTGGGAATACGCTTCAACAGTCGTGGCGTCACTTCCCTCCTAATGACGCATAGTAACTTAGCCAACCCTGGCTCTAAACTATCAGAACAATGGCGGACGCCCGTATAAAATATTTCTCCGGCGAGCATAAAAGCGTATCCAGAGGAAAAAAAACATAAATTTGATCATGTTTTGACTTTTACACATTCTGATCACAAGACATATGAAAAGTTCTAGCCAGCTTGAAGAATAAAAAAGTAATGATTTTCTTTGTTTAGAACCAAGATGGCCGCCGTTGCCGGGCGGCGTGACATCAGACTATTGAATCCAATTACCTCGATACAATATTACATCGATCTCTTGTATTTACCTCCAATATCAATTACGGTATATCGAATTAAATATTCTAATATAAAAGAAACTTCTGGGTATAAGCTAATAAAGACCCTGGTTTACAACAGAAGTAAATTCATGGGGTGTTTATCGATATGCCATGTCATGTTTCAATCGAATTGGGGGATTTTAAAAATAGTTTCTTTTATTTATTTTTGTTGTTGTTGTTGTTAAAAATAGGTACTGTAGTCCTTTCCCAACAGTAGATATATTATTATAATAGGGAACTCCACTAATGATTCGATATTTGAATAATGCATTGTTCATAATATTTAGATGTGTTTGTGTTTGTGCGTGAGTGTGGGAACGTGTTTGTGAGTGTGCTTTTAAAGAATTCGCAGGTTTAGGAAGTTTTGAGAGATATCGGTTCATCATGATTCAAAATAACAAAAAAGTGTTTTATCAGTGTGTGGAATTTTTGTTTTACGGATATAAGTTAGAAAAAAAAAACAAATTGAGCTTTATATAGCGCAATATCCACTAAATGTTCTCAAAGCGCTTTACAAGGGGTCCCTGGTCAACAGCAACATTTAACATGTAGGACGGAACATAACTCCTGTTAGGCGATATTACAATTTTTTTTAGGACAAAGACAGCGCTGTTAACGGCCAGGTACTCAATTTACACCTAAGTACGGTGAAAGAAAGTGAATAAAGAGCCTTTTCCAATGACTCAACTATGCGCCGAGCGCGAGGCTCGAACCCAGGGCCTTCCGATCCGAAAGCGAGTGTCATACCACTAGACCACATAAACGCACAGAAAACCGTTAAGCTACCAAAATCATTATGGAAAAAATATTTCTAAGATTTAAATCCCTTGTGATTGAAACGTCCTAAATCAATTCCCTTGTCCAGTGAGTCGCAGACTGGACTCACAATAGAATAATAAATTCACTCAACACAAAATATGAATAAAAATGAACGCTGCTTGATAAAGCAATAGTATTTCATTATCTTCCCTCTCATAACAATCGTCAAATCCACATAACCCATTTCCACTAGATAGTAATAACTAACACGTGATGTCTGAATAAAAATCACGTGATCCAGATTTTTATGTCCCTTGAAAAGTGGAAAATTGACAATTTAAACACCATTGTTTTCCTAATTTGTCTCCATTATCGTCTCGTTGTAAATCCCGCATTACGCGCGTATCCACTTCAGTCAGAGATTTGGGAATTTTCTTACAAAACACCACAACGAGGTTAGTCCGGAATCAAAATGGTTTTAAGGTCGGCCGCCATTGTCGACGATGGAATAATTGATGTCGGGCGGAAGATAAGGGAGGTAATTGGTGCTTTCAACTTCTTTCCTTGATTGCTTCCCTTTTTAAAACAGGATGGCGACGACGGAGAGAAAGAGTCCCTTGGGAAGGTGGGTTGATTTAGCTGCTGGTGTGGAGATATTGTCAACATTAAATCTTCTCATATTCCTCTTACGACTTATATTCAAAGTATGCCATTGGACTTGGAAGTGCTCCTGATTTATCTATCCATTTATATATCTATCTATAGTATATCCATTTTATATATATATATATATATATATATATATATATATATATATATATATATGTATATATATATATATATATATATATATATATATATAATATATAATATATATATATATATATATATATATATGATAAACCATAAATAGATAGATAGATAGATAGATAGATAAATGGATAGATAAATCAGTACCACTTCAATGGCACATATATATGATGTGTGTGAGTTCTTAACTGTGTACACGATGTCCATTTATTTGTTTTGACCATGTAGCCTATTTGTTTCGAGACGATGCCCCTATGATGTTGTAACTGGTGTTGATGTCTTTCAATTTCCAAATATGTTCACTTAGTGATGTGGATGTTATTTGTTTTGTTGTTGCTATTTTGTCTGTTTTGTTTGGGGTTTTTTTTTTTGGGGGGGGGGGGGGGGGTTGTTGGAGTTTTTTGGATTTTTTTGGGTATATTTATTTTTTTTTAATTTATTTTATTTTTTTTTTTTCGTTTTAAAAAAAAAATCAATACTTAGTCGTATTTCAAGGTATATGTGTAAAACAGGCGTTGTCTTAGAGATTACATCGATTTTTTAAAAGTTCCTATATTGGAAGGTGTATTTACAAAAGAGATCCTATGAATTAAGATCGGAAGTATTTATCACTTTTGTCTCCCTTTGAAAAGTATTTAGATCAATAAAGCTGAATTTTTCATATTCCCTCCTCTCTTTTAAAAAACAAAATCTTACATTATGTTACGATTGTTGTGTTATGAGTAATTATATTTTACTTTTAAACATATTTTATGTAATAATATGTATTATCTAATATTGTAACATTATCTTATTACAGTTTTAAGACAATGTAGTACATGCATTTTTAATAATACGAATTGCAAATGCACACACGTACACACAAACACACACACACACACACACACACACACATACACCCACGTAAACACGTCTTCCCCATTTTCTCTATCTGTGTGTGTATCTGTATCTCTCTCTCTCTCTTTGTGTCTGTATCCCACTCTCTCTCTCTCTCTGACTCTCTCTCTCTCTTTTTCTTTATTTCTTTATTTCTCTTTTCCTATCTCTCTCTCTCTCTCCCCTCTCCCTCTCTTCTCATTCTCTCTCTCCCTCTCTCTCTCTCTCCCCCCCCCTCTCTCTCTCTCTCTCTCTCTCTCTCTCTCTCTCTCTCTCTCTCTCATTCTCTACCTGTCAGTAGTCGCCGGAAACGTAGCTATTGATTTTCTCATTAAGTAGAGCATCACAACAGCGATCCCATGCGATGACCTCCGTAAAATCCATTAGATTTGCATATCATTTCCGTATACTTGTCTATATCCCCCTTATAAACACTAGACACACTAGAGCTTTTATATAGCGCAATATCCACTAAATGTGCTCAAAGCGCTTTACAAAGGACCAGCAGCAACACGTAATATGTAAAACGAGACATAACGCTTGTTAGGCGATATTACAATTTATTTCCAACAGAGACAACGCAGTTGACGGCCAGGTACTCATTTTACATCAGAGAATGTGAGTAAAGAGTCTTTTCCAAGGACTCAACTATGTGCAGAGCGAGGTTCCAACCCAGGTCCTCCCGGTCTGAAAGCGAGTGTCATACCACTAGACCGCATAGCCG